>NC_087218.1:31104595-31123054 GCF_015104395.2 Macrobrachium nipponense | reverse complement strand
ATTAATATTGGGCAGTTTTCATACTTCGGTAATATATTAACAGCGTTTTGAAACTGCTATATAAACGTTGCTAATATATTTCTCTTGATCGAAGTATGAACAATGGCCAATTATTCTTCTTCTCTCCCACCGTTATCCCTACATTAAGGGGTCGGTTGCCTGATGCGCCTTCTCCACAGCCTTCTATCAAAGGCATCATCTCTCCATATCTTCCATCACTTTATCTCGCCATCTAATTCTCTGTCTCCCTCTTGAACTTCTTCCTTTAACCAGTTCCTCCCAAGACCTCTTCACTCCCTCCTCATCATCCATCCTCAACATATGCCCATACCATCTCAATCGTGACTATAATCTGTAAGCTTTACTAACCCTGCCCTTCTTATTTCATCATTTTCCAATCTCTCAGGCAGCGATATTCCCATAATCCACCTCAGTATTCTCATCTCTGTTCTCTCAAGCTTTACTCCCTCTTTTCTTCTTAGAGCCCATGTTTATGCTCCATACATTAACACTGGTCTTATCACTGTGTTATAGATCTTGACTTTTAGCTTGATTGACAGCTTCTCTAAAGATTCCTGCCACTCCAACCCTTCTCTGTAGATCCTCCTCATTTTCAGCAGTAATCACCAGACCATCAGTGTACAACAATTTCCACAGCTCTTCATTCCTGATCACTTCTCTAAACACATCCGTAATCAGCACAAAATAAAATGGGCTTAATGCTGACCCCTGGTGTAATCCAACACTAACTTCAAAGTTTTCTGTTTCCCCAACTGCTATTATCACTTTTGTGCTCGTTCTTTTATATATCAGCTCGACCAGCCTAACCAAATCTGGAACTTTCCTTTTCCTTAAACACCATAACATCACACTTCTCTTGGAATTCTAATTTATGCTTTCTCTAGATCTATAAATGCACAATAGATCTCCTGGTTTCCCTCTAGCCTCTTTTCCTGTAGCTGTCTTACTATGAAGATGGCAACCACCTTCCCTCTTCCTCTCACGAATCCATACTGCTGTTTCTCGATCTTTACAATCTCTCTTAATCTCTCATCCAGTACTCTTTCTAAAACTTTCAATCCATGTTCCGTTAGTTTAATTTTCCTGTAGTTACCACAATCCATGACATCTCCCTTCTGCTTGTTTATATATACCATTAGACTCTCCTCCCAATCCCTTGGCATTTCTTTCTTTTTAACATATAGCTTTTAATAAATCCACCATCCATTTCTCCCCGTCTGTACCTAGTAATTTGAGCATTTCAATTTGGAACTCCAATGGGCCTGGTGATTTACCATTCTTCATTTACCTTAATGCTCGCTTCACTTCCATATCCTGTATCTCCCTCACTGGTCCCTCCAACTTCTGTGCTTCTCCCATCTCCTCTCTCTCTTATTTTCAGTATTTAACACTTGTTCAAAATACTCTTGCCATCTCTTGTTAATGTTTTCCTCCCTATACAATATATTTTCATCACTATCCTTGATGACACCCAATCTACCCACATCCCTGCCTTTTCCTCAAGTTTGAAATCTTATAGATATCCTTTTCTTCTCTTGCTCCTAGTCTTTCATTCAACTGCTCTGCTGCCCTTCCCATAGCCATACCTACCCTCCTTCTCGCCTCTCTTTCCTCTTCTCTGTACCTTTCTTCTGCACCCTGTCCATGCCTTACTTTCCAATCCTTAAATGCATTTGATTTTCTTTTAATTGATGCTTGCCCCTCTCCATTCCACTAGCACTTTTTCCTCTCAACACTCCATATCCTTTGGTTATTCCAACCTGTTCCTCTGCTTCCCTCACACATATTTCTCTTACGTCTGCCCAGATATTTTCCACTCTATTACCCTGTCCAAATTCTACGCTCCCTCTTTCAAATGAGAGTAGTAATTCCTCTCTCAGGCAACGACCGAGATTGATTTGGGCAGTCGTTATCATTTATATCTCTTCACAAAATAAATGAAAAAATTAATACTGTCTTACTAATGATTACACTCGTCACATAAAAATCTATTTTCAGTAAAATCTTTTAATTGACACGTGACAGGTGGCGGTTGGGAAGTCGTCTCTTCATTTACCTGTGCAATTTCAAGCTTATTAAAACTGTCTTCTCGAGGGCTGACGTCACAGACAGACCCGACTTCTACAGTGTCAGGTCTATTACACAACTCCAGGAAGGGGGTAAGTGTTCTTTCCCTCTCTCTCTCTCTCTCTCTCCCTCCCTCTCTCAAAAATTGTCATTCGTGATTTCGCCAAAGAATCTCCGCGCTCCTCCAACTAATGACGATCTTAGATGAAGTTTTTAAGAGATCTGAAAAAGAAGCATCTTTTTTTTCACTAGATATAATTCGTTAATCTGTATTTTCCGAAGGCATCGTCAACGCTAACGGACAGCTATGGCTGAACAACAGAAGATTCACTCTGCGCCACCTGAAGGACCTGGGAATGGGCAAATCTCACCTGGGAGAGGCCATCGAAAAGGAGGCCCAGTTTCTGGTTGAGGATTTCAAGAAATACCTCAACAAACCGACTTCCTTACCCTGGTCGATCAACGTGGCTGTTCTCAACGTACTCTGGCAGATGATGGCGGGTGAGACAAACTGATCGAACTGATACTACTGGTGTAGTTTCTATTCTCAGACTATCTAATCGGAGAGTATACTCCAGATTTCCTTAATTTGATCTTGTTTTTCTTCGACGTCAGGATTTCAAGTGTTTCATGAAAGGAGTGTCTTATGCTCCCTGGAAACTGGTTTCTACAAAATAAAAAATATTGTGTGTAATGTGCGCGACAAACTCAACTACTTCAGTCCATGTCCTATGCCGACCGTTTTCGTTCTAACCAGAACTAATATTTTCATTTGATATTCCCTGTCTACTCAAGTGTTCGGCTTTTCTTTCACCATTCTCATGTAGTAACACACTGTGTAATTAGGAGCAAAGGTCCGCATTCAACCTTGTTCTCTCACAATTTACATGTACTAAATAATCTTGTCCCTGGCTTATTCTTGTATCCACGGGAGACATGCAAATGCTATATATATATATATATATATATATATATATATATATATATATATATATATATATATATATATATACCTACAGGGTGTAACATGAGTTTATGCAGCTATTTTGGGGAATGAAAGAAAAAGTAATTTTGAGCAGAAAATATTGTATAAACATGCATTTTAAGGCTTCGTTTGTCGTTGATAGAAATTTTAAAATAAATGTTATCATTAGTGCTGCTTTCACGTGTCCACTTCCCTTATTCACTCCAACGCCCGCCCCCACAACCAGCCCCCCATAGGGCACATACCCCAGGCTACTCCAATCATCATAGTGTCAGGTGAAAGAAACACTAATGAAATAGTTCGTTCAGTTCCTTTTCATTCTATCCTTTGCTCTCGTTAATACCTTTTAGTGAGTTTAAACCTTTTGTAATCGGAAGAGAGTACATAGGTTATGACGAATTTTATTTTACAATAAAATAACTTCAATATAAACATACCCGTGTGACTGCGTACTGTATTCGTTTGCAAATAATAATGTATATCTCTCTGTAGACAACAGGAATGGCTGGTTATTGCAATCTAACCGGGAGTGAAAAAACTGTCACATTTTCCAGGAATCCGTTACAACATCAGCGATGAAAAGATCACGAAATTCAGCAAAATAGTTTACGAAGGATCCTTGGGATTTGAAGGAACAGTGTTCCTACTGGACATCTTCCCTCGACTGGAATCGTTGCTCCCTTTCGCTGTCAAGTCGTGGCTGGGAATGAACCGTATTTACGAAAGTACTGCCAAAATCAACGATTTCATTCGGGTAAGAAGCAGTTTCCGCCACATTTGTTTAGTATCAGTTCTTACGTTTTTTTCTGAAAGTATATGTCACACTTACTCTCCTTGTCCTACTGATCTGTAAACAAGACCAACGTGTAAACTTGCACTCTCTTTGAAAATAATGTATCTTTCTTGCAGAGTGAAATTGTGGAGAGCCACGTCAAAACTTTCGACCCAGGTAACCCAAAAGACTACATTGACGCATATTTTCTAGAAATGGAGGGGCAGAAGAACGACCCAAACTCCACCATGAGCTGTAGGTTGATCAAGATGGATTTGTCTGAACTGAAACTGCTCAATGCTACATTTTCAATACTCTAGACATGTTCCTATACTAAGGTTTTTGTGGCCCTTATGGTTTTCCATATTCACACCAAACCAGGAGGTCTTGAAAATTTGCACTTCTTTTGAAAATGGATAATTATGTATTACATTAAAATAAATCATTCTGAAATAAATTACACGAGCAAGAGTATCTCAAGAGAAACCCAATCCCAGGTACTTAAAATTACATTATTATATTATACTGGGTTGTATATGGAAAAGAAAGACATTTTTTAAATTGCCCTCAAGGTTTGCCAAGAACTCATTTGAAGATCATAAGCAGAATACTGGACACATTTCTACTTTTATACTTTTTTAAGCAGACTATATAACATGCCTTAGAAGAACATTGCGTAAGATTAAATCTCCATCTTTTTCTCTTATCTTCATTTCTCCCTGACTTCCCATATTGTAGTGGAAGATCTCTGCCACACGCTGACTGACCTCTTTGGAGCAGGGAGCATAACTACCGCCATGACGATCAAATGGGCCGTTTTGTACCTGGCCAAATATCCAGAGGTTCAAAAGAAAGCGCAGGAGAAAATCGATCTCGTTGTACCCCGAAATGTGCTGCCATCCCTCGACCAGAAAGATAAGTAAGAAGCCACACACTGTAATGAGCAGGGCAGGCAACGTTACAAGTTTGCCCTTCTCCAGCTCAGGCTGGAAGGAAACAAGACAGGGAACTTATAACTCCTAGGATAAGACAGACACTTAGCCTCAAGTGCCTTACATGTAATATATTCACGTATGATTTTCTTCGAACTGATTTAAAGCAATGTTCTTAACCTTTCAGACTCCCATATATAGAAGCGCTATGTTATGAGATTCTGAGGCTGACAACTCTTGCCACTATGGGGATGCCTCACAGCAACGAGAAAGACATCGAGCTTGATGGGTATAGGATTCCTAAGGTAGTGCATCCCTCCCACCCAACAACTCCCCTATTCTCTCTCTCTCTCTCTTTAAAGGGGAATTGACTATACATTGTGAATAACTTACATCCAAGAGGAGTTGTAATTTGTCAGTGCATCTGCCTATGCAGGGTTTCGTACCAGGGTCTCCGGTTCACACAAACACACACACGCATATATATATATATATATATAGTATATTTATACATATATATATATATATATATATATATGTGTGTGTGTGTGCGCGCGCGCGTGTATAAAAATGGTGAAAGAAAGACTGAACATTTCCATAAACAATGAAAATCAAATAAAAATATTAGTTGTGGTGATGTCAGAAACTGCATTGCCTTTGCATTCATTTTGAGGATTCCTTTAAACCATTTTACCATTACCTCATCTGACCCACTTTCACTTATTCATTTTATAAAACAGCCGTCCCATTTTATACAATGTGAAACCGCTGTGACCTCCTGAACTGAGCTCATCCTGAATGTATCTGTCCATTTTCAGAACTCTGTGCTGATAGGCCACCTGGAATGCTGCAACAAAGACCCAGCTTACTGGGAGAGGCCCGAAGACCTCTACCCAGAGCACTTCCTGGATGAGAATGGAAAGCTCTCTTCCAAGAGGGAAGGTTTCCTTCCCTTCTCGGTGGGGAAGCGCCTGTGCGTCGGCGAGTCCTTGGCGCGCATGGAACTCTATGTATTCTTGGCAGCTCTCATCCAGAATTTCACATTCACTGCACCGGAGGGAGAGAAGTTATCCACCGAGAAGAATCCCACTGAGAGAATTCTTGCAGTTCCACAGCCTTTCAATATCATCATCACACAAAGAGGATAAACTTCATTCAGAGGAACTTACTCCCCCTCCCCCCCAAAAAAAAAAAAAAAAAAAAAAAAAAAAAAAAAAAAACTCGGGAAAGAAGCCATGCACAACAGAGTAAAGGAGAGAATGAGAATGAAAATCCAACAGGACAAGAAAACAATTTGGCATCTGTAATCAGACAATGCACTGGAGTGTTCGATGTTTCTAAACCCAAGTCAAAAGTTCTCTCACATTATTTAGTTGACTGTATTATTTCTTTCTCTTTCTGGAAAGATTTTATATACATATAGTAAACATTGTGGGCTTTGAATGCCCGGAATAAACAGGATTTTCTTAATGAAACAGCAGACAGATTTTCTTAAAAATCGTCTTTACAAGGCTCAATATATTCCATACTTACACGTATGACTACCCTACAGTATTACAGGCACCTGTTATGCCTAAATAACGTAACAGCATAGTCAAGTTGTTTTTTGCCAGCATAGACCCTTGCCCTAGTGCAGCCTATAGTGATGAGATGTGACCCTCCAAACTCATAACTACCAAACTGTCCTAAATCATATCAAGTTAACAGAGACGAGGCTAACATTACAGTTGGCCATCAAAGAATTTGCGTAGTTTCTTGATTCACTGTTTGTGATGGAAGTATTGCCATATGCAGGTGCCAAATTATTTAATTATCAATAAATAATATTTCCTGTCAAAGATGTTATACTTGAAATAAATTAAATTGGAATCAAGTAGAATTATTCAATGTATCAATGATAATTATTTTGCACTAGAAAATATATACCCACAAGTCCATGAATTCTAATTTTATTCTCAATTAAAACTTTGTGGAATATGGTTTTGCTGTCGGTCGAGTCTTGACCCAACGTATCGTACAATACGGGTCGCCAGTTCGTCACCTACAGCTGACAAATAATACATTAATTCTGTCAATATTCAACTAATTTTGTCCTTGGATCAATAAAATAATTTGCATGACATTTAGTAGAGCTGAATTTGACTTCAGATTTTGACACCTGATTATGCCTAGGTCTATTTTCAGCAGTATATTCTCTCAGATATATAATGTGAATGAACATTTAAATCAACAATATCTATATTAATCTGCTCTATTTGATTATTCCTGCTATTCTTTTTATTGGCCATGTTCTCATTTTTTCTTATCCTTTTCATATTTTCTTAACATAATTTACACAGATCCAGCTATCTTATGTCAAAGAGTATTCATAAGAAATTAACGAATACAATTTAGTCCCTTTTTTAATCTTATTCCTCGCATGTCATCCTGTTTCATCCGCACATGTTGGAAAGCTGTGATGAGAGTCAAAGCTGACGAATGCATCAAGGCAAGACTAACTTTCATGAAAGCGTTTTTCTGTTAATCATACAGTAGCTATTTATTTCTAGACAGATATTAATTAGAATCTGTTTCACAAGTATGCTTAGACCTACTGCCATAAGCATATTACAAATAGCAGAAACGGTAGGAAATTTGAAAGATAACTTTCTCATTTAAGTCTATTTAAGATATTTACAAGAAAACGTACTGGTGTAATCAGGTGTTGTTCTTTGATAGACGCAACAATCATATCGTATTGCTTTCCTATGGTGCTACAAGGAGTTCCACTTCTAGGCCTATTTTCTAAACTTTGCAGTTCTCAAAACAATTTGATCAACTATGTATGGTTCTCTTTGGTATATTAAACCAACTTGATATATAAACAGGAACTTGCAATAAATACAGTGGAATAAATGTCTCTCGCTGGAACAAGGGATGTTTCTTTCCCAGGCAGATAAATGACGCTAATATTCGAGTTCTGCTCACATCACGACATCGAAAACAATAGTAAGGTTGCATGATTCACACTGTTAAGGCAATCATTGGTTTTTTTTTCTCTCTCTCTCTCTTATTTGATGGTATTTTGTGAGTTTCCAATGTTTTCTGTACACTTTAACAAATGGAATCTAACTACCATCAACTTTATATTGAAATGATAATAAGGACTGTTTATGTGATACTACTAGTGATAGATGACTCCTATATTGAAATGATAATATAAGGACTGTTTATGTGATGCTACTAGTGATAGGTGTCTCCTATCTACTTAGTAATCTATGTCAGGGTTGCCATCATAGAGGGTATAGCTGCAATCTCTATAGTACCAGTACTACATAGTTCGGTGGTCCTCCACCAGGGTGGTGCTGCAAAGCCTTGCAACCGTCCTTAAAGGTCTGGCAACCCTCAAATTGAACAGGGATTAGTGCAATTGCAATTTTCGTTATCACAAATATATAATGAGTAAGTGTTTAGCGAATGTTTAGGGTTTAGTGAGTAAATGTTTAGTGAATGTTTGAGTAAATGTTTAGTTGAGGGTTTAGTGAAGTTTTTGTGAATGTTTAGTGTGCAAGTATACAGTAAATGTTTATTGAGTAAGCATTTAGTGAGTCTTTAGGATTTTAGCGAATGTTTAGTAGTGTTTAGTGAATGTTAGTGTGTAATGATTCAGTGAACGTTTAGTGAGTGTTTTGAGTTTAGTGAATTCTTATTCTGTAAGTATTTAGGGTTTAGTGCATGTTAGTGTATAGTGATTGTTTAGTGTGCAAGTATTCAGTGTTTGTTTGCTGTGAAAGCATGCAGTAAGGTTTAGGGTTTAGTGAATGTTAGTGGTTAGCATATGTTTAGTGTGGAAGCATTCAGTAAATGTTTAGTGAGTGTTTAGGGTTTAGTGAATGTTTAGTGAGGGTTTAGTGTGTAAATATTCAGTGAATGTTCAGTGTGTAAGTATTCGATGAATGTTTAGGGTTTAGTGAATGTTTAATGAGTGGATTTTCATTCACTATATAGTGTTTGATGAGTGTTTAGGGGTTTAATTAGCATGTAGGGTTTAGTGCATAATTAGTGATTGTTTAGTGTTTAATGAATGTTTAGGATTAAGTGAGTGTTTACAAAGTGTTTGGGATACAGTGAGTATTTAGTGTTTTATGAGTGTTTAAAGAGCACTTAGTGTTATTGAGTGTGAGTGTATAGTCAGTGTAAGTGTCTCGTGAATGTTAGCGTTTATTGATTGTACAATAATGTTTAGTTAGTGTTTACTGCAGGGGCGTCATTTATGAGGGCCAACTGCGGCTCCCCAAGACTCAAGTTGCCTCCCTCGCCCCCCAAACCCCAAAATGTAACAGCAGCTGGTTTTCCATTATTCCTACCGAAATTCAATGTCATCACATAAACTATCTGTCTGTCTCTATTTATCTATATTTCTCTATCACACACATTGTTTGTTTGTCTGCCTGTGTCTGTCTTTCTATATGTGTGTATGTATGCACGCTTGTCCGTAGTCTTAACCTGTCTATGAGGTCTGCAGAGGAAGGGATGATCCATAAGATTTCAATTAATCAAGTTTTCCTTAACAAAATCCGATCCATTCTTCATCGATAATATCACTTTATAAAGTATATTTTCTTTAAAATGTAAAAAAAAAAAAAAAGTCCAGTTCTCTTTTTAAATGTGCAATCATAAATATATGACATTTCTCGGAAATATTATGTTTTTTTATCCTTGTCTGCACTAGCTACCAATGATGATGAGATAATTAAACAATAGTGGGAGTATATAATTTTTGCTGAAATACCTTTCTCGTGTGGCTTCAAAAAGCACATAAAATATCTACAAATAAAAAACGCAGCTGATTAGGCTCGCCAAACCGTCTTTACCCCACCCAACAAAAATCTGAAATGATGCCCCTGGTGTATTAACTGTTTGCAAAGAAAGTCCTGTAATTTACAATAACTATTTATGCTAGACATTGCTTAGGGCCAAGAGCAGACGCTTAGGCCTGGACCACAATAGTTGGAGTGTTTAGGCCAACCTGTTTTTGTAAGGTAATTTTTCTCTGTGAAATTAGGTCCAGTAATATGATAATAATAATACAGTGGACACTTCATATTTGTGGGGTTAGGTACCACAACCACCTACGATTACTGAAAATCCCAGATATATTGGAACCCCTCTAAAAATGCTTATAACTGTGTTGTTGTTGTAATTTTTGTGACTAAATAAATGATTTATAATAAAGATTAATTTATTCACAAAAAGAACATGAAAATACAGCAATTAGTGGATATTTTTCGACGGAAAAGTCCGCGAATGACCTCATTTTTCCGTGATTTATTTTGAAAAATGCGTCGCTGGAAAATCCGTGAATAACTGTCTGCAGTTTGCAAACTGCAAATAAGCGACGGTACACTGTAATAATAAGGAATAATAATAATAGTAATACCAGCAACAGTAATAATAATATTAGTAAAAATAATAATATCAATATTAATAATAGTAAAAAGATATAAAAATAATAGTAAAAATTATATAACAGGGTAAACGACCCGGCAGCGACATAGCAGCCACCTCTCCCGGAGCGTGGCCACCTTATAAAAGTACTTTAATCCTCTGTCATGAACTCCCAGAGCAACAGTCAAGAGTTGTGGCCCATCCAGGCAACACACCGAGACCTCTAAGTGCTTTCTTCTAAATTACAAAATAATGTCATAATTTCCGATTAAACAGAGGTTAATGAAAGTCTAGCCATGGGCAGTGCTAACTTACCTCTATGACGGTCTCGAAATTTTTACTTAAAACACCTTAAATGTAGATGATTGACGTCATCTCAATTTTTGCTGAGTTACTCGAGTAAAGAAACTGCTCATTTCCCGTGCTAAATCCATAAAACTTTTGTACCCATAGATGCTGGTACAGTTTCCTTACAACAATGGCAAACAAAGACGCTCTCAGAGATGGGGCCGGGAAAAACCTAGCGAATTTTCGGAGGTGCCAGTGCACTAGACTGTCTAGACACCTAATACCTAGGTCAAGTGAAGAACTCTAGGCTATATTTTTGTATGATTAAAAGTGAAGATTTTGAATACTTAGAATGAGAATTTATGAATTTCCAATACTAATGATATCGTATTCCAAATATAATTTGATCTTGCATAATGCATTTTATAAATTCCATTTGCCATAGCGTGTCGTGCCATGTTGTCGGAGGTCACGTGTTCGCCCATTCCTAGGCCACAACAAAGATTTATCACCATAAGAAATTAAAAGTCCCAAATTCGAATCGACCATGAAATTGTTAATAGTACATATAGGGAAGTGACTGATTAGACCCATATAACTTGATTAACAAAAATAAGTATTTATATTCTATATAAATGAAAATGCAAATGTTTGTTTGTTCAAAATCTTAAATCTCTGAAAGTTCTTCACAGATTGCTTTGAAATTTTGACACAACACGTGTGTGTTTTTATAATGGGGTTTCATCCTACCTAGCCCTCTCCGAAGGGGGTGAGGGTGAGAACGGATTCCCTGAAATGGAGCTGGCTATGCCCGTAGACTTAGTTACTTTCCGAATTTATCATACATAATTTCTGTATTTGACTTATCATTTGGAAAAGAATACTATATGGTAAACATCAATGGTATCAAAGAGGGTGGAGTTTGTGAAGAGGGTTGACAGAGAGAGAAAAGAGGGAGAGGAAGTGAGAGAGAGAGAGAGTAGATGGGGTGTTAGGGAGAAGAAAGAGGAAAAAAAGACAGGGAGGGTTAGAGATATAGAGAGACTGAGCGAGGAGCAGGTGTTTGAGAGAGAGAGAGAGTTGGTATTAGTGAGAAGAAAGAGGGAAAGAGACAGCGATTGTTGGAGAGAGAAAGAGAGAGTAAGAGAAAGGAGCAAGAGGGAGGGAGAGGAGGCGGGAGAGTAGAGGGGGTGTTAGGTAGGAGAAAGATGGAAAAAGTGAGTGAGAGAGACAGAGAAGAGCAGTTGTTTGGGAGGGGGGAGAGAGAGAGAGAGAGTTGGTATTAGTGAAAAGAAAGAGGGAAAGAGACAGTGATGGTTGGAGAGAGGAAGAGAGAGTAAGAGAAAGGAGCTTTCTCTTTTCTTTCTGTTCCAATTGAACCAGACTGAGCCACAGCAACGCATGACCGGGTACAGCTAGTGTTATATAAAATATATGAATATGCTGAGCAGCATAGTTGTCATTTTATTTTTTGGATAATCAACAAGTATCTTTTACATACTATTGCATGTATTTATATTTTTCTCAATCAAAATATATGGGTCTCAATGTTAACTTTCCTTTATTGATGATTTTCTGGCCGTTTCAAAGTCAGCCCCATTAATTATCTAGGCCTCGTTGACACAGGGCTAGGTTAGTAGCCGCTAGTGCTAGTTACAAGTTAACTTACCCGGCAAGTATGTGTTTACACTAGGATAGTTTGGCGGAAAGTATATGCAGCCAGTAGCCATCAAGATGTTCAGTGATATGGATGTAGCAATCGATAAATCATGTATGCCATCACAGTGAAAGGGTGTAGCCTACTTTATGTAGTAAAAGAGGAGGAATTAGTTAAATCTGCATTATAATTTGTTTATTGACAGGAAATAAAATGAAGTATTCTACAACAAAAACTTAGCCCCACTTTTCTTTGGTTTTTCAGTTATCACCAGTTATTGTCTACAGACGTTTTTGATAGCCTTAATTTTCTTCCTTAAAATATCAACGTTGGAAACGTGAAGGCCTTCCTTGATCAAAACTTTGGCTAACATACATATTCATAGCCATGTCACGTTTGTTCCTGTTCATGTAATGAGCGTTCTTTATATCCCACAAGCGCTCATATTCCTAATAGATTTCCAAAAAGGTGGAACTTTCATCTAGATTCCACTTCTCTCACATGTTTGTGCTGGGGAAGGGGAAGATGTCAACAACTGTCCAGCAATGCGGCAACTTGGCGTTGACAACTTGACACGTGGACGTTTGAGGCCACGTGATCGGCAAGTAGCTAGTAAAGTAGCCGGGACGTCAACTTCACTTTCCACTATCCTGGACTATCCCGGCAAGTGGCAAGCTTACTAGCTTTTTGCTGACACTGGGCAAGTAGATGGGTAGTTCACAGGTCGCTAGCACTAGCGGCTACGAAACTATAATAGATTCACATCCGCCGTGCATCTGATGTCTAGGCCATTCCTTTACGACATTCTTGATTGGCTGTTGATACGCCAATCACAGGGCTGGAAACTCCCAGTCTCGCTCAAGAGTTCACATAGGCAGGATGTAAGTTCCTTCCTCTCAAAAATTATAACTTTCATTACACCTCAGTTTTACCTGCGGAAAAGGAGTGTTTCAGAATGGCATCACTAAACATATTCAAGCCAATGATTTAAGGATAATAATGACATCAGAATTATGTACTTCAGTAAACTTAATGCAAAAATATTAATAGTGAAATAAACATGAAATTCTTAATATGAAATATATTCTGTCATTCTTTACATGAGATCGCAGTGCATTCATCATTCATCGCCTTGTGTTTCATACAGTTCCGTAGCTTAAATGTAATGGTAGACAATGATACCAAAAAATTTACAGGTATGGCTATCAACAACAAGCAAAAGATTGAGAATATTAATCTCTTTCTCTCTTCGTGTAGCCAGGTGTTGCTCACGTGATCACTCGATCGATGTCTTCATCACAATGATTACAACTCCTCCATAGACGAAGTCTTGGGGAATAAGAATATTAAGACTCTTTATCGTCACTATCATTACCACCATCACCCTTTCGTATCCTATAATGAAAATCTCTATGAAAAAATCGTTACTTAGATGTTGATACCCTGTGGAAAAAATTCATTTATCCCACTGATTTTTCTTTCCTACCATCAGTCCTCCTATATCCCTCTCATTATTCCTTTTTATTATATAATATTACGATTTTTTTTCATAATTCTTATAACACAATAATCCTTTAATCATTGGCTTGAAGATGTTTAGTGATGAAATTCGGAAACACTCCTTTTCTGCAGGTAAAATTTAGGTGTAATGAGTTGTAATTTTTTAGAGTCGGAATATACATCGATCATGGCTTTGTGAACTCTCGAGCGAGACTGAGGGTTTCCAGCCCCGTGATTGGCTTATCAACAGCCAATCAGGAGCATCGCAAGGGATAGGTACCAGTTGCATGGCGGATGTGAATCCAGTTGCATGGCGGATGTGAATCTACTTATAGCCCCGTGCCAACAAGGCTTTACAGAGCGAAAACAGACAAGTGACCATGGCCGTGGTGACAGTGACACACTTTGGGACCAGTCCTAGCATGCACTCGTTAAAGGGTAATTTACTTCAGCCATAATTATTAAAAATTTGTAAGTCAAAATAGTAGAACAAACAGTGTATAATCACAATCAAATAAGGACTGTGAAGGTTCAGTTGTGATGCTTGTAAGGATAAAACCACTGATTACAAGGTAAAAATGCATTTCAGTTCAAAATATGACCCCGAGAATAAGACGTCTCATGCTTTCACTAGTATAGGTAACAAAATTTTGTTTTATTGTGTTGATTACAATTACAATCTTGAGTAATATCCCTAAACATTACATATACATTCAAATATTGTTCAACTGAGTGCTGGAAAGGGCATGGCCGTTCTGTGAGGGATGAGTGGCTACATCCTAAAGCGACGCCATTTTAAATTTAAAACTGCCTTGAACACATATTTTACAAAGACTTCACATGCTAATTTTAGTTGGTATGGTGGTTTCATATATCTCATTTTGTTGATGAAACATCAATCTTTTGAACGGTATGCTTAAAGATTTAATTGTATTGTTGTTTCACTAGTTAAATATCAAGTGAAAAGGTGGTTTTTCTGTGGCCCAACATGTTGCAGCTCGGTCGTTTACCCTAGTAGCAATCTCTATACCAGTACCTCTTAGTTCGGTGGTCTTCCACCAGGGCGGCGTTGCAATGTCTTGCAGCCATATTTAAAGGTCTGCTAACCCACAAATTGAACAGAGATTTGTGCGATTGTGAATTTTTTTTATTGTTCATATTTAAGGAGTTAGTGTTTAGCAAATTTTTAGGGTTTAGTGAGTGAGCGTTTATTGAATGTTAATGAGCAAATGTTTAGTTTAGGGTTTAGTGAATGTTTACTGAATGTTTAGTGTTTTGTGAATGTTATTGAATCTGTATTATGCAAGTATTCAGTGAATGTTTAGTTAGTCTTTAGGGTTTTAATGAATGTTTTGTGAATTTTTAGTATGTAAGTAATCAAAGAATGTTTAGTGAGTGTAGTGCTTAGTGAGTGTTTAGAGTTGAGTGAAAATGTTTTGTGAATGCTAGTGTTAAACAAATGTTTAGTGCACAAGCATTCAGATGTTTAATGAATGTTTAGTTTAGTGAATGTTTAGTGTGCTAAGTGTTTAGTGAGTGTTTAGGGTTCAGTGAAGGTTCAGTGCATGTTAGTGTTTAGTGAATGAATGCTTAGTGTGTATGTATGTTTAGCGAGTGTTTAGAGTTTGGTGAAAATGTTAGTGTTTAACAAACGTTTAGTGCTTAAGCATCCAGTGAGTGTTTAGGGTTTAGTGAATGTTTAGTAAGTATTCAGTGAATGTTTAGTGAGTTTTAGTAAATGTCTTATAATTGTTAGTGTTCAGTGAATGTTTAGTGTGCAAGTGTTTATTTTGTGTTTATTGAGTGATGAGTGAGTGGTCATTGACTGTTAATTAGTGTTTAGGGGTTTAATGCGCATTTGGTGAGTATTTAGTTTTTAATGAGTGTTTAGGGTTTAGTGAGTGTTTAGTGTATAGTGAAAGCTTAGTGAATGTTTAGTGAGTGTTTAGTGTATAGTGAGTACTTACTGGATGTTTAGTGTATGGTGAATGCTTAGTGATTGTTTAGTGTTTAATGAATGTTTAGGATTAAGTGAGTGTTTAGTGAATGTTTACTTAGTGTTTGAGGTATAGTGAGTATATAGTGAGTGCCTAGTGATTTTTTTACTATTCATTGAGTGTTTAGTGTTATTGAGTGCGAGTGTATGTTAAGTGTGTTTAGTGATTGGTAAGTGTGTGTTTAGTGAGTGTGAGTGTATAGTGAGTGAAAGTGTATTGTGAATGTTAGTGTTTAGTGATTGTACATTACTGTTTAGTTAGTGCTTGGTGACTGTATGGTAAGAAAGTCCTGTAATTTACGGGAACCATTTATGCTAGACACTGCTTAGATCCAAGCCCAGATGCTTAGGCCTTGACCATTATGGTTGGTGCGCTTAGGCCAACCTGTTTTTGTAAGTATTTTTTTCTGAGAAATTGAGTCCAGTAATGATGATAATAATAATATGACAATACCCCAGTAGTAAAAATAATTTTGATGATAATAATAATAATGAGATAATAATAATTGTAAATAGATAAAAATTATAGTAGTAATAAAAATAATAAAAGTACCTACATATAGTACTATGAGCTGGACTGAGACCTTTCAATATGGCCGCCCATGTCACACTCTTGACATGAGGTTGCCACTCCATTGATTGATGCTCTGAGGTTGGTTGTGATAGGATGTTTTTTTTATCACTTTACTTCATTCAAGTGAATTTTTCTATGAAAAATAGTTTTACACAATAATGTACCATGACGTTCTAAAGATTACAGTGACTGTTTTAACGTCATTACATAAGATTTCTTCCATCTTCAAAAAGAAAAATAGATTGATCAGGCATGAATCATGCGTCAGGCAGGTGATAAAAAAATTATGAAACTGCCAATTTTAATTTGGGCAACTGTACAAAAGCGAGAGAGAGAGATATACTCGTATATATATAAAGAGATAGAGAGAGAAATGTAAATATTCCAAGTCTTCAACTACATTCCTTCATAAATCTATGCTTTTACCTTTCAAAATGTTTAAAATTTATTCCCCACATGACAGCATAGTTTTGCTAGAAGTAAGAGGTCCGATACTACTTATTTAGTGGTAAATTAGAACTTTTTCCTTTATTTTCCTTATTTGAATGTTGATTTTTCTTAGGCAGTCAGGCAAACGTACAAAGTCCCAACCTGTTTATGTTTCCATAGTGTAATTTTCTTTCAACATACGATAAGACTGTAGTATTCAATTTTAGATTTGTGAGATAAAGAAGACAATATATCTAATGAATAATACTGAGTAAATGAGTCAATGACAGTTTAAAAACCAAATTTTAAAAATATTTAAATCACCCAACTTTACCACTAATGACATTGATTAATCAAACGAGGTTTATTCTAACAGGTAAACTAACTCATCAACTGTGTGTCTTTGGTGATGTCGCATCATTATCTTTAAAGATTACATATGTCACGACAGAAAACCATGTTGACGGTTAAGTGTTTTGTGAAGAGTTTTAGTGCCGATCAGCTTTGATCTACAATGCTTACAGGCTTACGTTTGTAGCCCATTACTTATAATTTGTACTGAATTCTAAAACAGCAATTTTGTGGTTCAAAGACTATCGTTGACTTCTGTTGAGTAGCACTGACTATCCTACCAGTAACCTGATGAGGCTGTTAAACCAGAAACAGAAAAATTGTGAGGACTGGACTGAGACAAGGAGAAAATCTTACTAACTTAATTGTAGGCTGTTGTTTGAGATTAAGCTGGCCTGATGCCAGTACGGGCTCTTGCTCCTAGAGACGGCTGTATACAAGGAGGCTGTGCGGACGGAGACGTAGTGCCCGTCACGCGCACACACAAAAAGGGACGGAGCCCCTACTGAGATTGTGCTTTCTCGCACCTATAAATATACACATAACTGAGCGTGGGGAATACATTTTTTCGTGATGTATATAGGTATCGGCGGAAAGGCCGTGAATTATTCTACATTTTCATATATGATAAAAGGATGTGTACAAAAGGACAGACACTTTGGTTAAAATGTCGACCTTACAAAATAAGTGAAATGTGGACTTTTTTGTGCTAAGAGATTTTGCACAAAGTTGAGATTTATTTTTCTCATAAATTCTTAGTTTTTCCACTACAAGCCAGCCTACAGATTTCAAGCAAACACATCATTACCACAAAAATTGTTGAAGATCTAGTTTTTTTTTTTTCGTTACCACAAGTGTGAACATCGAAACAAAACATATTATGGAAGAACAATGCAAAAAACTCCAATATCATGAACTGGTTCTACATTTGAAAATACCAAAACTTACCATGGGTAAAAAGCAATATGTACTACAAAGTATCTTTCAGGGAAACTGCATAAGTAATAGGTACTACAAAGTATCTATCAGGGAAACTGCATAAGTAATAGGTACTACAAAGTATCTATCAGGGAAACTGAATAAGCAATAGGTACTGCAAAGCAACATCTATCATGGCAATTGCGTTTAAACAGGCATCTTAACATAGTCCATTTAAAATTGCTGTAATTATGCATTGCTTCAGCCTTGTTCAGAAAGCCACCTTCTAAGTGTGTACTCTCAAAAACAAAATGCTTCACTCCACATGCTTTGGCATAGCTCACGCCACACTCCATGTTAATGTAAAACCACTAAAGAGCAACACTATTGTATCTTAACTATGATAACATTCAATACTGAATGTAGAAGTGGGGAAAATTACAATTTTTCAAAGTAAATTGTATTTCCTAACTTTACAAACCTGAGGTCCTTTACATCAGGAATACCTTCACCAAAGCTGGAAAACGGCCGTTAAACTCTTA
>NC_087218.1:31054595-31099595 GCF_015104395.2 Macrobrachium nipponense | reverse complement strand
TGATGCAACTGCTTGATAGTCAGGGTCTGGTAAATCCTGTGTGGAACAATGGGTGGCAGTAGATGTACCAGATCGCCTAGGATCAGATGGGAGGGTGTGAGAACTTCGCCTTCCCTCACGTCTCTGGTGTACATCAGTGGATGATTCCTCACAGCTACCTCAGCTTCCTTGATGAGTGTGCAAAGCTGTTCCTTGCAGAAAACATTGCATTGTAAGGTGGCTCCAAGGGTGCGTTTTACCACCTCGACCAGCCTCTCAAAAAAGCCTCATTTCCAGGGAGACCGAGGAGTTTGGAAGCTCCAGTGGATTGCCCTTTTCTGGAAGAAACATTGCATGACTTCCTTGTTGTATACCTCGCTCAAGAAGGTGCTGGCAGCGCAGAAAGTCATGGCGTTGTCACTATACATGTGCGAAGGGGCCCCGTGTTTGGCGGCAAATCTCCTGAGCAGTAGTACAAATGTTTCTGTGTCCAGACTGTGGTGGGATCACAAGCAAAGCAAAATAGGCAACTAGATCTCCCCACATTTACTTAATCAAACACGGCTGACAAATAGTTCCCCCAGACACACTTTCCCCTTCATGTTACTAATTACGCGCAGGACAAATGGTTCAGCGAGATAAAGAAAAAACAAAAACTCTCAGAACACATGTACTCACCATATACTTGACACACTCAGGGCAAGACGCTGTGCTGTCCACTGGATACGGTTGTCGAGACACAAATTCATCCACTGGCACACAGCACCAGAACAATAACCACCGAATACTAATACCAAAGAACCAAACAACCACCAACACCAACAACTCAAATACAACATGACAAATCACTACATGAACAAACACCAATCAACATCAAGATTCCTCAACAACAGAAAAATACAACAACACTAACACAAACAAACACCACCAATCAATATCAAGATTACACAACACAAGAAAATACAACAAATCACTAACACAAACAAACACCAATCACATCAAAGCCAACTTGACAAATCAACACACAAACAACTGCCAGCACTCTCTCCAACAAACACCTCACAAACATCAAAACACAAAATCAAATACAACAAACACTCTTCAGCTCAACAACCACCAGACAGACACATGCACAACAACTATACAACACCAAAAGCAATCAAATCATGCAATAACAATTGACCTTCAACAGACTGCCTTATCTCCAAGACCACTGCCTTCTATGACTGTTCATAACAGACTCTGATCATAGACTACCTACTGCCTGCCCCGGCGACTGAATCCGCACATGAACCCAACCACCCACCAACCAGCAGTCCATACACTAACAACCCATCCACAATTACTCTCTTTCTCTCTCTCTCTCGACAGCTCACTTACTAACACTCTTCAGAAAAACACACACACTTACATACTATCATACAGCAACAGCAAACACAAAACAAGACATATCAAACATATGAAAAAATTTAAACTCAATTATTCCCGACAACTACAAACAACCCAATAATGCTCTCACTTTCTCTCTCTCTCATGCAACCCTTGAAGACGTTGTCAACTATATCTACCATATCACTCCTCCATATTACCTCCCCCTTTACATTTGACAACATCTCCTTACACCCACTCTAAATTGCCTTTCCCAACACTCATGGATGCAGAGTCCCTGGATCTTTGAGGACCCTCATACACTCTCTCTAGACCACTTTCATTCAGATTCCCATCATCTCCTTAACTACTATCCTCCCAAATCTCATTCACTACCTCATCTACACCTTCTAGGTCTGGTCCCAATATCTCTCTTATTTCTGCTACCAAACCACTCAGTTCTTCCTTGTCTATTACTGCATATTTACTTTCAGAAGGTCTCAGTTTACGTGAATAAAAAGCTATAGGAAAGAACTGTTTGTCATATTGCTGAAGCAGTACCCCTCCTACCCCTTGGTCTGAGGCGTCAGTTGCAATAAAGAATTCCTTACTGAAGTCAGGGAATTTTAAGATAGGTATCGAACGCCTGTTGATGCTTTTCAGGCCATATAAAATCTACGCCCTTCTTCGTAAGATCGGTTAGAGTGGCGGCTATGATTGAATAATTGTGTATAAAACACCGGTAGTATCCTCTACAGCCTAAAAATTGCTGTATCCCCTTGACGTTAGTAGGTATCGGAAAGTTACGGATAGCCGACACCTTATCGTGGACTACCTTAAGACCTTGACTAGACACCGTAAAACCTAAATAGACGAGTTGTTTTAAAAAACTCACACTTAGTTATCTTCACTCTTAAATTATGTTGCCTTAGTCTCTGTAGCACTAGCTCTAGTTTACGTAAATGTTCTTCTAAGGTATTAGAAAAGATTACAAGGTCGTTCATATAGGCATGTAGGGTATCCCCTAACAAGTCTCCGAACACTATATTAATCATTCTGGTGAATGTAATTGGGGCGCAATGTAAACCAAAAGGCATACATAAAAATTCATAACATCCCCTGGCTGTGCTGAAGGCGGTGTATGGGATACTCTCTTTTTCTAAAGGTATCTGGTGAAAGCTTTTAAGTAAGTCCAAACTGGTGAAATATTTGTTCTGTCCTAACAAAGATAAAATATCGTCAGTATATGGCACTGGGAATCGATCGGGAATAGTATCCTCATTTAAGCGACGGAAATCTACGCAAATACGCCAAGTCCGATCTTTTTTTGGTATGACGATTAAGGGGAAATTATAAGGGCTGTTTGATTTCCTAATGACTCCTTCTTCAATATTTTACCTACTTCATCATTGATCTCGCTCTGGAATTTCATAGGGAGTCGGTACGAAGGTACGTAAATAACTTTATGCTTGTCTTTTAGCCGTATTTAGTGTTCAATGACATCCGTTTTTCCCAGAGATCCCTCGGAAGTGGAGAAAACATCCTGATATTTAGTTAAAAGATCAAAAAATTTCTGCTGAATCTCCTCTTCTTGAATGTCTTTATTGATTTTACTTTTGATAGATTGTAAGAGGGATTCGTCCACAACAGGTTGAGCGTGATTAATTTCAGCAACAGTAAGAATGCGATACTTATAAACTTCCATATCCATGATGTGTTGATTTTTGTGGATCACTAGATTGGTATTCAAATGGTTACAGACTTCAATATTAACTTGTTGCTGTGAATCAACAGTGTATAGTGCTTGTGTTACGGACAGTCCGTTGATTTTCAGTGTCGGAAAGGATTAATATTTCAGATCCCGGCAAAGTCTTCTTTACACGCACCAGTATGTACTAAGGTACGTTTGGCTCGAGAGTTTGCGTGCAATCTGCTATTACGAGTGTGTGAGAATTCTGTTGGGTCGCTTGAACAATGTCATGATTCATGAGACAAGTGAATGGTTCCTCAATGTACGTTACTGTTTGATTGTTTGTCTCTTTTTTTGTCCAAAACTGATTTTAAGGTGTTAGAAGATTTATAGAATTTTCCTTTGATATACACACCATGTTTGGCAGGGGCTAAGGTAATGTTTTGAATGCCCATAGACGGGTATCCTATAATTACAGCTGGATACATATCAATGTTTTGTGCAACTGTAAAGGTATCGGTAAGCATGCGCTTACCCACCTTGTACTGAATCTGAGTTATGCCTACTACACTTAATTCATTATTACCAATACCCGAAAGTCGTACTCCGGACTTCTCAATAGGGAAGTTCGAAAACAACATGTGATAAGTCCGCAAATCCATGATATTACATGAACTACTGGAATAAAAAAACAGTGAAGGGTCTGTGTTCTAAATTTACGGCATGCAAGGTAGGACGTAATTCATCTTTACTGATAATAGCATGTATACGGTGAAAGTCTACGGGAACCTGCACTGAGTTTTTGGATTAGGTCGTGTGGTTCATAGGAAAATTCTGGGTCTTGCATAGGTCTTGTAGGTGATTAAATTTGTTATTTGATTCAAAAGCTGTTGATACGAATGACCCAACATCACTCTCTCCCCCACTGGAGTTAATTACGTGGTATTTGGTTTGCTTTGCACACTCGGAAAATTTGACTGACTTTGTGTGTTTTGGTTAGACAGCCCGGGAACAGAATTTCCTGAAGCACGATTTGTTTGTTTCTGATTTTGAGCAGAGTTACTGTTTACCTGTTTCTTTTTATAATAATGAGGATTCTTCTTCTTATTATCATTGGCAACATTTTGTGTGTTTTTAGTATTATTTTGCTGTTGGTTACGTGAGAAGCAATGATTGTAAGAATGACTGGAGCTGTTATGAATTGAACAATAACACATTTGGCAGTCTCCAGTCATATGCCCTGCACGCTTACAATTATTATTGACTATATTTACTTGCTGTGGTTTACTTTCATTCTTTGCAAAAACTTGAGTAAGCAAGGGGTCCAGATCTGTGCATTTAGACATATGTTTCTTAATTTGTTTATATATGTCTAGCTCAGTACTGTTAGGCAATAGCTTCTTGTCAAAACAGCGTACCAAGGCTTCCGGCAACATAACTGTCAAACAGGTAAAATATGTGAGCCTGATAAAATCTTTCACAGCCATGTTCCTTCCCGTAACCCTAGAGGAAGTAAGCAAACTATCCCGTTATTCATTCAGCCGGTCAGCAATTAGTGCCACCCTCTCTACAATGTTAAGTTGAGTCATAGACCAGATTAATGATGTTCCTCAAAGCTAAAACTACATCCAAGGCTTCTTCACCGCCATATATGGCTCGTAATCTAATTTTAAATTCATCCCATGTATCCGCCTCTTAGAAAGATACTCCCCTCAGGTACGAACCTGCATCTCCTTTAGCAAAGTCAATGAAACTTTTAGCTTCCTGTAATTGTAAGGATGGGTCAGTGATGCATTTTCCTTTTAAATGAGCATCCACTGATGAGATCCAAGATTCAACACCTTAAGGCAAGAACCCGTTGACCCGCCCTTGAAAGGGAGCAATTGCAGACCAAGCACTGACTAAGATTACTACTGGGTTGTTGAGTACGGGGTTACCTGGTGCAGAGGTGGCCATCGTGACTTTTGTTTTTTTTTTTCTTATCACTACGATTCCTAGCAATCCTATCGAAATATCTATATGAATACACTCATCCACTGTGTAAATGCATATGCAATATAAAGTAAGAAAAAATGTGTTACAGATAATAACAGTGTCCCCCAAAATAAGATTAAAAACAGATAATATGATAAAGATATTTCCAGAGCACTTCTGGAAGAAAAAAAATTAGCAACAAAGATAAAAAGGCCTGCAGGGCGAGAATCTGAAGTTGAAGATAGATTCCTGCCAGAAAGGAAGATTAAGAATAACGCATAACTCACCCCAGGAATAATGGACGATCGATCTGTGTATGGAGAACACTCAAAGTCACACACCAAAATGAATAGAGAATTGTACTTAGCTTCGGTATATAAGAGGAAGATCTTGGCGTTTCGATGACGTCTTGGCCTTGGCTTTGATGTCGCTGCTCTGCGGGTGACCCGAATTCTCAGCTCGCGTTCTGATTGTGCGTTGTTTGTTTGTTGAATGATTCATTTCCCGTTGCTTGGTCCATGGAGATCCGATGCTGCAGACACGTCCGGTTTGTTTCTTGAAGATATGTAATGTGGAAGACGTTCAATAAACGATGATACAACCTCTTGAATGCCTCTCAATGAAGGACATCTGTTACTGTTCATAGGGTGCTTGCGTTGCCATAGAGCCACTAAGTTGCTTGAAGATTCTCTTGCCTTTGCTTGAAGATTCTCTTGCCTTTGTTGACTTCTGATATGTTACATTTTCTAAGATTCGTTAGTCTTCGGATGATGTGGAATAGTCCGAGCTGCCACCAATGTAGGGCTGGGCCTTTGGATAACAAGGCGCCCTGTGGGTTATTAAGACCTGCGATGTTATACGCAAGTATCTGTTTGCATACTTCCCATCCTCGTCGGAGATTGCGACGATGATTTCTAAGTCAGTATCTTCTTTGGGTATAAAGGCAAAGATGTTTCAAACTCATGATGATAAACTTAACAATATATTTGCAAATACATCTCTTGAGTAGAGGCAAGAAGGCGGTTAAGAGAACTTGATTCTAGGAGAGGAAGTAGAGTTCTGAGTTACAATGCATTTACAAAATCATAGGAGAGCAAAGCTTAGCTCAGCATACTAACATACAGACAGACGAACATATGAGAGGGAGTCACGTAGTTGTCTGTGGGTTATAGGTCAACAGGTTCCCAAGCGAAAGCACTGTGACCTGTTTTACACAACAATGGATTTGATTACCACAGGCAGATGCAAATCAGGGCGCTGATACAGCACGCCAAGGCTTTGCTTGCATTCTTTTATCAGTCCCTATCACACTCCTTGCTATCTCAACAGTGACCCCTTGGGTCATCAGCTTATTTATATATGGAATATATATTTTTAAATGCAACACTTACATATATACTATATATAAATTTGAAATAATAAAAGAAAGATCCACAGGAAAAATCGTGATTAACAGCTAGTCAGCAAGAGCCCATAAACCTATGTCTTCATTGGTAGACGGCCAAAAGCAAAGTAGTGTTTACATTCGAGCAGGCAGACCTACCCCCACCTACCTGATGGTAGTTACTGCCTAACCACCTTGTTCAACAATTTAACGGCCGTATTCCAGACTATGCTGAAAGTAATTCCTAATGTAAAGGACCGAGGGTTTGTATATTGTGTAGGAACAAATAACCTTTAGTTTTCTCCGATCTGGCATACCCCCTCACCTTGGATCAATAGCATATTATGGTTTTTGCAATCAACCTTACTCCCTCAATCAAAGCCTTTAGTCCAGTGGTTCTTAGACCTTTTTGCCTTGCACTCCCCTCTGCATTATGTATAGATCCTATGCCCTCCTACTCATGAAATTCTTGCCAACTATAAACAATATGTTGTCAATTTGTATAGTACGTATTATACTCCAGTGCTTATGAGCATATGGATGAATGATAGATTTTTATTTCATTGCTAATAAATATAAGTATGCACTGTAGAATAATTCAGTGGAATAAACAAAGTTAAAAAAAAAACTAGTAAAACAAACATATATGATGAAACCACATGTAAAGACCTTCTTTACCCAACCACGATCTTGTATTTCATCTAGACTGTAAAGACCTGTGTCAAGACCTTCTTTACCCACTAATCACAATCTTGTATCTCTTTTAGCTAAGCAGCAAGAATCAAATGCATATGTTTGCATGTAGAATTTCCTGGCCTTAAGCCGATACATAATTCATCAATGTATGTCCATTATGTCTTTTGTTATTACCATTTTATTAATTGCTATGAAACAAATTCTTCTATATATGTGTGCGAGTCATGGGGGTCCGGCACTCAGTTTCCATCCACTCACTGCTATGTATATCTCGTGCCCAGGTAACAAATCAATAGTATCTATCTCATTCCAAGCTCACAACTGGTGACCAGAGGAGTGACGGTAAACAGCGGGTTTAGCTTCGCCATTAATGGACTCACTACAGTTGCACTTACCTTCAGAAGCCTTTAACAGAACCATACAGTGACAAATTTTAGGCTTCTGAAAGCTCCTTCCTCGGAAACCACCCACACCACTAACGAACTAATTACAGCGTACCTCCCCAAGTGCGTTCTGGCATGTTTGATTGGTTTTGCCTGGCCATTTACAATCCACATCAACCGTATTCAGAAAGTCATTAATGGAACCACACGGCATATATTTTTTACTTCTCACAAACTCCGAACACCATTAATGGCCTAATATGGTGCTTAATTCGTGTTTTGGTGCGAGTCAAAATGCCAGACACGGAACTCAAAAATCAAGCCGAGGACCCACAGATCCTCTGCATCCCCCTCGAGCCTTCAAAAACCTCGATAACTCAGGTGATAAAGCTGCTGCCATTCTCGCGGCAAAACAGCGGCATGGTTCCTGCAGGCCGATGTACATTTCCATGTAGCCAAGGACAAGGATGAAGATGTCACAGCAGATATCTCCATGACAACGCTGCCCGAGGAAGTGTTTAATAAAATTACACCTTGGCTGGACATGCAGTCGGAAAAGATCGAATACAGAGACCTCCGCAAGAAGCTCACCGAGATTTGTTCCATGCCTGTCCCAGAGAGAGCCCAATGCACCCTGAACCTGATGAACCAGCCCCTGGGGGACACATTGCCCAAGGACGCTTGGGATGAACTACGAGGTCTCCTGATGCTACCAGACCGTGACGAATCCGGCAAAAGAAGGGAGATCAGCCTATCACAAGAAATATTCCTGCGGTGCCTTCCTCAGGAGGTGAGTATGCAAATCAAGGAGGCAGACACACTTCCAATGGAGAAATTGGTGAGCACCACACAAACTCCACAAGAACACCAAGGCCTCCAAGCATGCTGCAGCACCCGCAGCCTGATAGAAGAGGAGGTCGAGGAGGGGGATACACAAGTAACATACAGAAGATAGGTGCTGCCACAGCAGCAGAGGACGTGGACGAATCCAGCCTGGTGTTATTTCTACTGAAGATTTTGGAAAAATGCCAGAAACTGCAGAGCTCCCTGTGCATTTCCAAAAAATGCAGAGGACGGCCACCCATAACAGCAGTGGCTGCAAACAAAGGGAATCCCAACCAGTGGGATTCTTCATCCATGATGCGATCTCGGGGCACCGAATACTGGTAGACATGGGGAGCCATGCAGTCGGTCTTTCCACCATCGAGGGAGGACCACAACCCCCCGCCCAACTCCACGGATGCACTAGTAGCCACAAACGGAAGCCCCATCCACTGCTACAACCCAGACCCACAGAATATCCAATCTGGGTCATAAGTATGAGTGGCCCTTCATCCTCGCAGATGTCAGGTTCCTGCTACTGGGCACTGATTTCCTTCCACAACATGGCCTGCTGGTGGACGTCGGCCGTAAACACCTTCTAGACACCAGAACCTGCCACTCCCGCCCGCTTGCCGCTGGCCCAGGAATGCCCAGTGTACGTGCTGCGTTGTCGTCCAAATACAGCACCCTCCTGCACAAATTCGCAGGCGTCTTCAAGCCAGGTGCCGGGAACACAGGCCAAGAACGGCATCTACCACCACGGGCCCACCGACACATGCCAAGTTTCGCCGCCTGCCTCCCAAGAAGCTCCAGGATGCTAAACAAGCATTTGTAGAAATGGAGAAGATGGGTATTTGCAATAAGGCATCAAAACCTTGGGCATCCCCCCTCCACATGGTGAAGAAGCCAGACAGTTCCTGGAGGCCCTGTGGGGACTATTGTCAATTGAACCTGGTGACAACGCCTGACCATTAACCCCTGCCAAACATGCAGGACCTGATAGGAGCCCCACACAGCGCCAAAATATTTACTGAAATAGATCTACTTGAATCCTATTTTCAGGTGCCAGTACATCTCGATGACATTCCGAACATACACCTTCTCTTACTCCACCTTCAGACTCAGGAATGCTGTGACCACATTCCAACGATTGATGGACAGCATCCTGGGGGACCTACCATTCTGCGTCTGCTACGTGGATGATATCTTGGTCTTCTCCAGGTTCCCGGACGGTATACCGACGAAAACTGGAAGGCGCAGCTACCCTGGGTCCTGCTAGGACTTTGAACAGCACCAAAAGCAAATGGTGAAGAATCTCCTGCAGAAAAAATCTATGGGGAAGCACTGGCAGTACTGGGTGAATTCTTCCCCACAGAACCAGATGACCTAGATACACCCCTCAGAAGACTAAAGGAAATAGCAAAGGAGTTCACGCCCTCCCAGAAGATTTTCACGGAAAGGACACATAACTACAGACCAGAAGGCCTAGGAACCTGCACACACGTCTTTCTGAGGGACAATGCCTGCCGCCCACCCCTGTACAGACCATACAGAGGCCCATATCGTGTCATCACAAGAAACTCCAAGGCCTGCCTCGTCGACATCCATGGGCAGGAAAATTGGGTATCTGTCAACAAATTAAAGCCAGCTTTCCTGATGGATAACGAATCCCGGGAAAAGATCGGCAGACATCCAAGAATTCATCCACAAAATAAGACCTCAAGCGAAGGAACAGATATTCTGAGGCGTGGTCGAGGTCGTCCCAAGGACTGGATGAAAGATGACATTTCGGTAGGCCTACTGGACGACTCAACAGTTGAGACTGCCCCACAACCTCAAATATCAAGAACTCGGGGATGGCTCCTGATACCAACAAGATATCGTGATTATCTGTACAAATTTTCCAATTATTCATTATTAATAATTATGCATTATTTAATTATTCATTATTAATCATTAATAATTGTCCTGGAGGAGAGTACTTGTAAAGACCTTCTTTACCCACTGATCACGATCTTGTATCTCATCTAGATTGTAAAGACGTATCAAAAACAGTTTCAGCATTTATACAGATTACATTGATAGAAAATATTATAAACAAATACTGATTATTACAAAAATAAACAATTTCTACTATTAATACAATTATTCATGGATCATGGCCACATCAAAAATTATTACAGATCCTCATTAGTAATTTATTTATCCAATAATTATCTAGTATTGGAAAACAAAAGACACTGATGACAATAAAACTATATTTTCCACAATTTTTTTGTCATCATTATTAGTTTAATTGTATGTAATGATATCAACGAAACAGTGGATTATAGCCAATGTCCTTTTGGACTTGGTAGTACTACTCATCAGTGGGATGGGTGATACTGGCTCTTTGGTTAACTAGTCGGGGAATATTTGGTGATGTTTGGCTCAATGCGCATCGGAGATCACTCTCCACATTCAGCTTGTTTATTTACTTTGTTTTGATTCTAAGTAACACTAAAAACCTTACTTCGCATAGGTAAGCTGATGAAAAGGGGACCATTACTTGTAGGGTTCGCAGACTGATTTTATGGTAAACTGAAAAGATACTTTATCCAATCATTTTCCATACTAAGAACAATAAAATCGTCGTTTGCCACAGAATTAAACTCAGTTCGAGGAACTGTTCTTGTAAGGTTTCTGGAACATCAATTTCCAAGGAAAAGGGGTTCCTGGCAAAACTGAATACAAAACTCTTCTCTCTGATGCTAGGAAAATAACGCTGAAACACATTTTCCATACCTTGAAGGTGACCTACGATCTCGGTTTTAAGGCTGTCACTGAAATTTTCTCATTGAGGAGCAGAGCAGAGAGCATGGGGAAATCAATTCATAAACAAGATTTTAAATAAAAACTGATTTATATTTTGAATTTTTGGTATGTTTTGAGATAATAATTTGAAAATATATGGAAGGAGTGGTAATGTTTTTGTCAATTTTGATAAAATCACAAATAAAAAAAATCATAGACACCATCTGGCAAGCCTGCTTGCGCCCCTCTTGGAAGCTACTGGCGGCCCCCAGATTAAGAATCACTGCTTTAGTCTATCCCAGACTTTTTTGGCCATGTTCTCGGCTAGATCATCCCCTTCTTAACTAAACGATTGTGAGATCATAGCCATGGTTTCACAACGGCAGTTCAGTTGCCTCGAGATTACTCTAAATACCATTATCCCCTCGCCATTGATCAGAAGCCAATTGCTTACGCCCAATCTGGTTTGAAGGACCAGTTTTGTCCTGAAAATCCCTATGACTGGGGTTAACTGGTGGCTAGATATAACTGACAGTAAGACCTACCTTCAAGGACAGCGCTCGGTCTATCATGAAGGATGAGTGAATTAGGCTTCATGGAACTTTACAAAACGTTACTACAAAAATAGAGAATCTAAACCCATAACAACCTTAGATTCAATTAACACAAAAAACCCTGTTCCCAACAGAATACCTTCACATTGTGGTAGGCCACGTGGCCCACACGAAGTTGACAGAATGATTTGGTTTGAGGCCAAAAAAACATGGTAATTTGTTTAACTAACAGTCGACACGGGTCGGAGTGTAACGTTAGATCTCATCACACTCAATATTGCGATATATAGTCGAAAAACTCTGCAATCAAATACTAGCCCAATTAACTAACGAGAAATGCATGAAGGCAAGTGTTCTAACCGGTGACATGAAGAGAAAGAAAATTATTTGTCCTACCTCTGAGAGCTTTAGTGGAGGACGGAAGCCCTCCCCCTGGTCATGACAGGACATTACTGATACAATTAACACGTTGAAATAACATACGGATGAGTCTCCTAAGACCCAGTTGAATACAACTTCGAAACAGAGATCAAAAGCATATTCATATTTATAAAAAAAAAAAAAAAAAAAAAAAAACCATCCCCATTTGCCGCCAGTCACGTTTTCTAGAACTTCTGAGTCATGGACACAGATTAAAGTCGAGGAAAGACTGTGCGCTCGTCTTTTAACGACTATCATATATATATATATATATATATATATATATATATATATATATATATATATATATATATTATATAGCCTAGTGGTAGAATCACAAGCAAAAAACAAAAGCAAGCAACAAAATCTCCCACATTTACAGTATCGTTCCGACTGACAAATTTTCCCACAGCCACACTTTCCCCTTTACGTTACTAATACACGCAGGACAATTGGCTTGATGAGACAGAACACACAAAACACAAACAAATGTACTCACCTCAGACTCGAGGCACTCAGGGCGGGACGCTGTCCGTCAGCTGGATACAGTCGTCGATACACTAAAATCACTGAAATCAATACACAAAGACAGACAAGCACCAAAACCATACAAGATCTCAAAAAAAAAAAAAAAATCACTAGACAAACAAAAACCAACAACTCGGAAACAACACAACTAATCATACAACAACTCACTGCACAACAATACCAAAAACAACCGACAAATCAACACACAAACAACCGCCAACACTGTCTCCAACAAACAACTCACAACCACCAAAACACAAAATCAAACACAACAGACAATCATTAGCTCAACAACAACAAGACAGACACATGCACAACAACTATACGGTATCAAAATCAATCAACTCGCACAACAACAACTAACCATCAATAGACTCTGCCTTTTCTCTGTCCTCTTCGATTGCTCATCACAGACTACTGACAGGCCAGCAGACACCCCAAAACGATCACCCAACAATTAAACTACTCGCTAACTGTCCATTCACACGAATCCAAAAAACTCAATGACACCTCTCAGCTACTCTCGCTCTCTCCCTATCTTTCTCACGCAACCCTCGACGACGTATGATATATATATATATATATATATATATATATATATATATATATATATATATATATATATATATATATATATATATATATATATATATATGCGTGTGTGTGTGTGTTCATTATTTGTGTGGATGTGTAACTCACAATTACATATAGATGAATAGTAGGTACCTACGTGGTGCATTGTGTTATTTAATGAACAATTATCCTTATTCAGTAAATAATCAAATTAAGCTATGGTTATTTTGAAACAAATGAAGAACCTGGGCTCATTCCTCTGTTTTGGATGGAGTCTTTTGAACATGTCGTATCCGTTCTTTCCTTCACTTCGTATGATATGCGCTGATAAACGCCATAATGTATGGTCGTACCTTTTGCAACCACATGGATTCCGCCTCGTGTGAACGGGTAAGTGAGAAATTTCATTTTATGATTAGTTATTCCCCCACAGCAGTCTGTGGTTGTTTATTAGTATATGTGGAAGTTTTTGGCCAGAAGCTCCTTCCTATGTAACAAGGCCTCCAAAATAAAGTGATACGTAACCAAATTGATTATGGTAACAGGTATTTTATCTGGTACTAGGTATAATGAAAATAAATAATTTCACCATATGGGTTAAATTGATTGAAAACATGATGAATATCGCCGATATAACAACAATTTTACGAAATTTAAGGGTTTATGTCAATAGTAGTAGTAGTAGTAGTAGTAGTAGTAGTGGGTGGGATAAGCCTTTGAAACGGCTCCCTTGCTCCTTTGTTTGTGTTTGCTTGAGCTTCTTCTCTCTGAAATACCACATTTCTTTTATAAAATCTTTCCTATTCTCCACTTCCTCCCTCATTAGTACTACCAATAAGATTATATTTGCTACTAATTCCTCTTTATTTTCTTGATATGGTTGCTGCATAAAGCTATATCTATTTCTAATTTCATTGTATGCTGGACAGTAAAGTAAGAAATGTTCTAAATTTTCATTTTGTTCCTCACAGTATAAACATTTTGTATCTTCTCCTTTATCCTATTTTCTATCATTTAATCCTAGTATACCTAGTCTGGCCCTACTGATCAGCATTGTTTTTTCAGTGTTATCATACCAGATTTCTTCTCTTATGCTTTCTTTATATTTTCTGTAGATTCTTAATGTTGACTTTTCATTCATTTCTTTCTGCCATATTTTTCTGTCCCAATTGTTTATTATTTCTCTTAACTGTTTGTCTTTAACTGCTTCAATTTTACTTAAGTTTATGTTTAGTTCTTTCATATACTCTTTTACTTGCATTATCCAGGGTTTTTTTTTTTTTTTTTTTCATACTGATCCATTGTTATCTCATATAGGAGCCTATTTCCACCATTCTTTAGTGTATGTTTCAGGTAGAAAAGTTTATTCTTGATATCTCTAGATTGGCAGGAAGAGGCCCCTATTTCAGATCTTAACGCACAACTTGCTGTGTGAACTTAACTTGGGCTTTCAATATTGTTCTGTATACTTTATTATCTATCTTCTGCAATTCATTTATTGCTTTCCTGTCAAGTTTCATGACTTCCATCGCATACATGAATGAAGGCATCGCTAGTCCTTTCCAGTACAATTTTCCTATTTTTACCCTGCTACAGCTTTTATTAATGACTGCATTAGCCATATTTGCCATCTGCTTTGCTTTAATTTGGGCCCTTTTTATCTGTTCTCTGAAGCAGTCTTTCATGTTGCTGATTGTTCTTCCTAGGTATTTAATATTCTTAACTATTTTTATTCCTTCTATGTGTTCCATATTCTCCACATCATCGATACTGTACCAGTCGTTGTATATTAGTATGTTACTCTTGTCCTTGTTTATGTTTAGGCCACATTCACTTGCGATTTCCATAAGGGTTTTTATTGATTTTGTTATTTCTTCTAGTGTGTGCCCTAGTATTAATCCGTCGTCTGCATATAGTAGTGCCACTATCCTTATTACTTCATTTCTGAAACCTTCTGTTGTATTTTCTAATTTTTCTATTATCAAGTACGTTATTAATAGAAAGAATATGGTTGAGCCATTGCATCCCTGTCTTATTCCATTGGTTACGTTTAGTTCTTTTTGTTCTGTATTGTTGAGGCATAGGCTTGTTACGTCATTTGTGTATATCTTTGCAACTGTATTTATTACTTCTGCATGTAGCCTGTATTTCATCATGACCTAGGTATGTAACAACCTTCAGAATAGTGACACTTCGAAGCATTGCTTATATTAAATAGTATTTTATCTGGCATTATAATGAAAATAGATGGTAATTTCACTGCGTGTGAAACATTTATTGAAATCCTTATCATTAATATGTATCACATAGCGTAAAATACTAAACAAATTATTAAATATTGAAGTTAAAATAGTTTGATGTCCACACTCATTCATTTCTGACTCACTGTCTCGTTCGCAGCCTCCAGTGACAGTCGAGCCTGTCCCGAGTATCGGTTGTTTTGATTCAGTGAATGTTGCCTTCGATATCTTGTTTTGACACGACACAATTTTGGTTCTAGCTTAAAATGTAAGTACTTGAACTGTTTTCTAGAGTTTAATTGTTAAATAAAATCTGTTTCCTCTGCATACCTAGTACCTACCTAGTTGCGTATACCTGGTACCTAGGCTAGGTAGTACTACTACTACCTAGTATAGCTAATAGGTAGTAGCTACGTAGGTATTCGGTCACAATGAATTTTGACGTGTACGTTTAGCCACGCTAGGGGTAGGGTAGCCTATGTGTTTTTATCACTTGTAAATATTTATGCCCAATGGTGGTCAGTTGTGTGATGCACCTTCTCCACTGCCTTCAAGGGGTAACAACTGACATGACTAGGGGATCCAGTTTCCACCGCGTGTGAAGCCACCCTCCGATAAAGTACTTTAACATGTCCTGACACTGGAGATGGGCATCAGTTACAAGTTGGTGGTGGTGAGAGCAAGAACTCGAAACCTCGAGACCTCTACTCTAGTGCCTCAGTGGCGTGGTTGGTATAGTGTTTGCGTCCCACCTCGGTGGTTGCTGGTTCAATTCTCGGCCATTCCATTGAGGAGTGAGAGATGTGTATTTCTGGTGATAGAAGTTCACTCTCGACATGGTTTGGAAGTCACGTAAAGCCGTTGGTCCTGTTGCTGAATAACCACTGGTTCCATGCAACGTAAAAGCACCTTACAAACGAACAGACGAGACCTCTACTCTCCTTTCGAAGTAAGTATTTTCTCCAAAGTTAGAAATTGAGGTCTTATTTCAAGATTAAACAGAGGTTAATGAAAGTCTGGATTAGATCTATATTACTATTCCGCGGCGGCCTAGACTATGGCAGTTGCGGATTTTCTATGCAGTTTTACCTCCTGAACAATAATTTTAAATAATATTTATTCGGACGACTGTAATTAAACCCCGGGGGCTCGTACTAAACACGGCGAAATACATTTGACGCCCCAATTCCTGGTGGCTTTTGTATTCGCGGGGACGAACGATGCGAAATGCTTAGGTATATAGAAATACCAAAGTCTGGCTCTACGCAGTGCACACATGCCTCCATGACGCTTTCGAAATATTTACTTACAACTTTGAATATTTAGAAGATGAATGCCATCTCAATGTTTGCGGAGTCACTTGTGTCAATAAACTTCCCATTCCATGTGCTAAATCTACACACCACTTGTACCAATAGACGTTGGGCACTTTCTTCACAAAAATCGTAAACAGTGACTTCCAACCACGACTTATCCAAGGGAACTACGATTTTTGGTAGAAGAAGAAGAAGCATGCATTAGATAATTATTTAAATAAATAGTTAAACAGCATTATAAGGTCATGCATTTCATAAATTTTTTACATATTCATGATTATTAATTTGAAAATTTTTGTTGCTGAAAAAGTAACTAGATTCCTGACTAAAATATCAACAGTTTTGCTTGTGAACACTACCTACGGCATTCTTCACACTCTTCAATTGTTTATCAGTGTTGCCAATTGGTATGTGTTTACCCTCCAAACTGGGTGTAAGACTTACACAAAACCAAGGAAATAAGTGAAATTAGTGTATCTATCCTATTTGTAGTATACATACATAGAGCAATTTTATCATTATTGCATTACTATGACAACTAGGATTCATGAAAAAAGTTTGTAAATGTATCGGCGCATGTGTGAAGCTCCACTAGATTGGCAACGATGAATCATTTTGCTGTTGTCTGCTCGGATCTACTTTAGAAATATCTGTAATTTTTGGGGTTAATTTGGTTGCAAAAAAGGGATAATAGACATGAATTAAATAAACATTGTTCCGATACGTAATACAAACCATCAGTCCTTTTACAATAGGAAGGTAACTAGCGGCAGCTGGAATGGTTGTAAGCTTCAAACAAGGGAGTTCGGTAGTTAACTGCTTGTCCGACAGTGTGCGCGCCGCGCGACTGGAAGATGAAGAATCACTTTTGCTTTCGGCCGCGTTGGTGGAGGACGTGTTTGTCATCGCTCTCTGCCCGCTTCATTGTCGTATGCTTTGGTTGTGTTTTGTTTCTCAACTTGGTTTGTCAGTGTAGTGAAAGTGTATTGTAAGTACGTGACTTTCTTTATTACTCTTTATTACATTGATCATGGATTCTCGTGCAATGGAGCTATCCCCGCGCCCCCCCATCAGCCACAGAGTTTGCCCTGGTGTGGAGGGCTGCAAGTGTGGGGTCTTTCGCTCTTTCCCCGAGATAGATCCTCATGTCCTTTGTGCGGGGGCGTGAATGCCCTCGGACCGAGCCATGTAATTTTGCGTGAATTGGTCGGAGGTGCAGTGGGTGCTGTATGAGGGTAGGAGGAAGCGTAGACCTGCCAAGGAGTCGTCGGAAAGCTCTCCAGTGACTCCCTTGGTTACGGACACTTCCTCTTCTTTCCTGCCCCCGGCTCAGCTCCCGTGTATGGCGCCTTCCCCTTCAGGGGGGGTTTCTCGGTGACTCCGACAGCCGCTGTGCAGGGCCCGATCGCTGCCGTGCCGAGGAGAGGCGTGCCTCCCCCTCCCGGGTTCTTCGTGCTGCCAGCCCTTGACTTCGGATGCTCGAAGAGCTCGCCCCTGGACCTGCTGCCGGTACCCAGGATGTTGCTGGCTGCTGCCCCGTCTCCTGCTGTACCTGACCTGCCTGCCGTACCGGCCGCTCCTGCTGTTCCTGCACCTGCCGACGTCGTCCCAGCCCATGGTGTTGCTGCCCCAGTCGCTGGTCCTTCCGGACAGGTGCAGCCGGGCCCTGTTGCTTTGGCAACAGCAGCCCCAGCTTTATCCTGGATGGAGGACCTGAGGGAGCTGACGAAGAAGAAGAAGAGGAAGGTGTCATCGTCGTCTTCTTCGTCGCCTGCTGCCGCCTCTTACCCTTCGACTTCCAAGGCTTCCAAGCTGAGGAAGAAGAAGGCTACCTCCTTCCCCCCTAAGAAGGCTCCCTCGGGAACTTCTAAGGGCCTGTCTCACTTTGGTGGTATGGGGGTTTCTTCCGCTGGTGGTCTTGCTCATTCGGGAGTGGGGCCCGTCTCTCCTTTTGCAAGGAAGAAGAAGACGGGGACCAGAGGGGTACTGGCTAACACCGGTACTTCCTCGCCTGGTGCTAGGGGCGCTGCCGCTACACCAGGTTCCGGCTCGGCCTCTCGTTCACGAGAGGTACCGAGTGTACAGTCTCCCGAGGGCGACTGTGCAGCCAAGGCTCAGGCGTCCGAGTTCGCTCGGTGCCAGGACCAAGTCACGGAGCGGAAGGCTGGTGAGAGCCGCTCAGGTGACTCTCTCCAGGCCAGCAATTGCTCTCGTAGCGACCAGCTGGTTACCGGGGTTGCGCCGTGACGGTCCCAGACCAGCCACGGGCTGAGGCTGGTAAGAGGTCCCCTCGATCGCAGGAACCAGCCTCGGCTGGTTCCAGCGGTTCGACCCGCCGTGAGAACAGGCACCGGTCCCACCACGACAGTGGTCTCTCCAGGTCCCCTGACTGCCGCTCCCACCGGGACTGGACGGATAGGGGGACCAGCAGCAGCTCCTGTGACGCACGGGGCCGGGGCTCCTGTTCTCGGTCCAGCCGCTCGCCCCAGGGGAGCGGCACGACCAGGCCTGCAGCTCGATTGCCACCGCGGGTTGGCGATCGCCTGCAGCCCCCCAAGCACACCGGTTCTGCCGGTGAGCAAGGGGGGAGCGTCAGGTCTTCCTCTCCTGTTCCTTCAACTTCCTCGGGTTACACCGGGAAGGGCCACGACACCCTACGTGCCAGGCACGGTCCTCGGATCGACCAGGTCGTATGCGCAAGTGGTAGGAGGAGACCGGGAGGGGTCTGTTGCTGTTCCTCCTTCTGAAGGAGGAGAGTCTCGGGAGCCGTTCTTGCTGGAGGGGCTTGACGGTCCTACTCCTCAAGATGCGGTCACTCCTGAGATCTAGAGGAATTTTGCTGAAGTCATTGCACTGATTCGTCAGCACAACGACCTCGGGGAAGGATCGCTGCTCCCACCTTCTGAGCCCACGTCCTGGCTCAAGTCGTTCTGGGGGCCTAAAAATGGAATCCAGGGCGACGGTGGGTCTGCTGTGATCGGAACTGGCCGACTCAGTGCTAGGCCAGGTGGACTCTCTCGTCTTCGGACAGGAGGGTTCGCTTCGGTCTGGCAGGTCATCTAAGCTATTTCCTCCTCCTCTACTGCGACAGAGAGAAATTCTACGTGCCATCCGAGGATCCGATGCCGCCCAAACAGGTTAACCCGTTCCTTGGTCCAGCGTTTCTCCGCAAAAAGCTGCTGGTCTAGACCTGCAGCTCGATCGCCACCGTTGGTTGGCGATCGCCTGCAGTTCTCCCAGCCTACTAGTTCTGCTAGTAGGTAGGGTAGGAGCATCAGGTCTCCCTCACCTGTCCCTTCAACCTCCTCAGGCTACACCGGGAGGAACGAGGCGAACAGGAGTGACTGTGAGGAATGCTCTTCTTACGATACGGCCACGAGCCTGGTTCGGTCTTGGGACCAACAGATCCTCGCTCAAGTGGTTGGAGAAGATCGTGGGGGGGGCTGGCAAGGACGAATGACGCCTCCCAGACTCTGGGAGGGACCATCACCGCTGTTCATGTGACGGTCCATCTGGACCACGCACTCAAGAGAACAGGGTGCGCTCCCCCTTTGGTCCTCTTGAGAGGTTTCGGCCTCAACGAGGACTGGGACGCGTCGGAGGACGGTATCGGCTCTCTCCTGTCAGGTGCTCGCTCAGCCCCACCCAGACGACGGTCACGGTGGCGGCAGACGCTTAGCCTACAGTACGAGTTCGTAACCCTCCTCGGGAAAACGTTTTCTGGATTCTACCAAGTAAGCGGATAACAGATCCCATTGGTAGACCCAAAGAGTCTTTTCAGCTGTAGGTCACGCCCTCGCTGTAGCTCTTCAGGCAACGCAGACTAATAGACAGTAACTATGAAGTCTTCTGCCTAAAACAGGTAAGAACCAAGGTTTTTATATCCTATAACATGTGTTGTTTCCCTTTTCTATGCACTTGAGTTGTCTCTTACCCTCCACCAAGGGTGTCAATCAGCTAAGTATATATCTGACAGGAAAGTTCATGTACAAAAATGATATTGTTAGTATACAATAAAGTTTTGTACATACTTACCTGGCAGATATATACTTAGCTTACGTCTCTGACGTCACGACAGAATTCAAAACTCGCGGCACACGCTACAGGTAGGCCAGGTGATCTACCTTACCCGGCGCTGGGTGGCGGGTGTATGAACCAATCCCACTTTCTAGTCAGATTTTCTCTTCCACCTGTCTCCTGAGGGGAGGCTGGGCGGGCCATCAATCGTATATATCTGCCAGGTAAGTATGTACAAAACTTTATTGTATACTAACAATATCATTTTGTAGTGCAGCGTACAAATGTCATGCAGCATGAATTCTTTCTCACTTTATTTGTTTCTTGTTACTTGTAATGTGAGAGCTTGCTTATTGAGGTTGAGACCGTTTACATTTGTTAACTATGAATAACTCTGTTTAGCAAATAACATTAACAGTCACAAAATGTTAAATACATTTATGCACAGGCAGTCCCCAGTTATCGGCGGGGTGCCAATAAGCGAAAACTGCCATTAACCAAAACTGATTTATGGCATTTATGGTACCGATAACTGGTTAATGGCGCCGATAACTGGGGACTGCTTGCATTACTATATATTTGGTGCATTTGACTCATTACTCTATGAATACTGGTTTATTTAGATGATCATTGCTTCAGTCTGATGGTATTTACTCTGTTTGCAGTTACATGAAACAGAGTTTGGAGAGGGATTTGTAAGAAAATGCCAGTGTCAAAGTGAATCGACAGCAATACTTGGCTTCCTGCCTTTGTGGAGCTTCCACATTTTGCAACAATGAGCATTAGTTATGAAATTTTGCTTTTGTTGTACCTCATCTGTGCTGTCTGTCCTTTGGTCTTAGATGATGGCATTGTTTGCCATAGATTGTCACTGTATTCCCCACTTACTCTAAGGTAACGGCTTTAGTTCAGTACTAGGTTCTGAAAAGTTTTCATCATTTGATATTCAAGATCCAGTGTTCTGTTTGCAGAGTTTGAAATAGAATTTTATATATATATGCAACTTACCAAGTAGTTACATAGCTATAAGTTTCACTCAACGACAGCTAAAATTTTGGAAATTTGCGGTAGTGCTAGTTTGTTTGGCAAAGTGACTGACCCCTGCCACTTATGGGTTAAGAGAGGAACCAGCTCAGCTTGGAATAAGTTTTTTTTTATTTTGGTTTGCTTCTCAGTTAGTCATATTTTACAACAATTGGTGAAGTATTCTCATTTATGGTAGCTGTTTTGGCAAAATTGGTCAGTGTCAGGTTTGTTATAGACTGAATTTTACCGATTTTTGACGATTTACTGAATTTGACTAATAAGCTTGTTGACTCTTGACTTGACGGCATATCTGATACTAGCTCACAGATACGTATTAGGTATTACAGCAAAGGCTGTAATACTAGACTTAGCCCTTGTGGACGGGTAACATGTATATATGTTTAGATATAGCTCTGCATATATGTTCAAGATTTGGTGCCTTACAGTTTGAACAAATTTTGCAGGAAAAATGTTCCTAGTTCTATTTATCACTATATTGGCAACTCTTTAGATTGCTGTATAACAGTTGGAGTGAGCTGAGAGACCTTCAGACTTGCTTGAGGTGGGAAAGGGGAATGTCACAACTTCCCATCCAAGGATGCGTAATTACAATTTCACAAAATAACACGAAAGAAATATTAGACTGTTTTGATAGTGTAGTCGCTGTTTTGTCCTCAAAGGATTTACCCTCCATGGTGCGTGCCAGCGCCCCATGGTGATCAGACTAATATCAAAGAAATATCTTGGAGCCTAGTCTTTTAGATGGGTATTATGTCATAATGATAAACACTATGACAAGTGATAGAGTATAGTGGACTCAAAGACAAGAAGGCATTTTATTTTGTCTTCAGCAAAGCTGGACCCAGTTTCCTACGTCAAAACCTGTAGAAGAGACTATTGCGCATGCATATCGGCCATCTTGTTTTATGCTCAGACCGTTATAAGACCAACTTCCATTACTCCTCAGGTCAACACAGACGTAAGTCTATTCACCCAGTGCTCCTCTTTTTAAGAATTTTTCCTCAAGATCGCTCTCCAGAAATCATGGAATCGCCAAAAGTTGAAAGTTAAGTGCTTATTTTTAAGATTTAGTTAAAACAGTCAGGTTAAAAATTGTGGAACAAAAAAATTTTATTGTGAGTATGAAAACTGGTGTTTTGTTTACCCATCCCGTGTTGTTTAGAGCATGTGATCGGCAAGATACATGTTCCAGGCTAGCCTTTATGAACACGAAAAGTGTTATTAAATAATTTTGTGGGAAGTTTTTTGCCTAAAGAACTATTTCATATTGTATTATGAATTTAGTTAATCTTTTCAGATAATGGTTTTTACAATTTCCTAGGCAGTAGCCTACATGAGCTAGTAGCCTAGCTGATTTAGGACAAGTAATTTTACACTAGAAATGGCTATTATCGGTAGCCCTTTACCTAAGATAGTATATCTTAAAGATGATTAAGTAACCCTAAGTACTTATCACTTTCAGTGATAAGTACCTAGAAGTAGATAAACAGGCTACACCATTTTAGTTTTATTTTGCCATATTTAGTATGACCAAAATGAACCAAGCCGGATAATTCCTAGTGTTAAGTAGTGAACCCTTACTAACATTATTAGTCAAAGTTGTTAGCCTAGAATACGTATTCTAAGGCTAGTCAAATTGGCAACAGGTGCCAAATGTAATTAATAGTAGTAGTCTAAAACTTTGAGCTACATTTTATGTAGTGGTTTTCTGGGTTCGACCTGTGTCTGCCGGTGAAAAGTTCCTGTAGCTCTCTTTTCCAAGTATAAATAGATCCTAAATATACCAGATAAAAAACTAGCATGGAATGCTGAAGTTACTACCTTCAGCTCGATCACCCCCAAGGGCGTCGGTATAAGCACTAGGGCGAGTGGAAGCCACTTCTCACAGGACTTCTGCCAATTAGAGGATTCCTTTCAAAGTCCCCCTCACGGTGAGAGCCGTTACAAAGGCTACCCCCTCTACCTTCCGCTCGCTACTACTTCTACTATGTAATACCACATCACCATCTTCATTTCTGTAATTAGCCTCTGTGTATCCGCACGTGTCTCAGCAGCTCCCTTAGTGCCTTATTTTGTCGAAGCCATGTCTTTCGTAGATCTTCCTGCTTCGTCATCCAAGTTGAGTATTCCATTTTGTTTTTTCGTAATTCGTATGGTTACGATGCATTCCATTTTTAGCCTTTGGCCCCTTAAAAAATGTACTGGGGTGCCGCTAGTTCAGCCGCCATTTTGGGTGCATCATCAGACGCGTGCGTTGTTGTTATGGGTTATTTCTTTTATTTCTTTTATTTTATTTTAATGTTATTCTTATATTTCATTACGGTTATCGTTACCGTTTTCGTATAACATGCTTATTCATCAGCCGACTGAGTTCGGATTTGGTTCGTAATTTTAAGGTAGGCCTAACACGCTCATGACATCCTCTGGGGTTCTTAAAATGTTAATTAATACATAGTCTAGCCTCTGGCTTCTCCCCGGCCCCTCAAGAGCGTGTTCGTGCCCCTCTGTGCATATTCTTTATCATGTATTGTATATGTGCCTTTTGTTGGGCTACTAGCTAGCCTATTATATTATCATTGTAGAGGAGTGAGTCCTCTCTCTCTTTCTGCCGATGCAAGGCATGCATGCATTATTGTTTTAATGCGAACCAGATAGGTACTTGATTTTATGCACGTTTATGATTTTCATATCACTGAGAGGTTGGAAGAGTTGCTTCCTCCCCTGGCTTACCTGACCAGGCCTAGACTAGGTTTTGGAGGGTAGGCCAGGTGCCCCTTCCCCTATACCCTTAGGCTTCTCCCCCTGTCCGCGCTACGGTGCTAACGGGGAGGATATCAAGGATAGAGAGTCTCTCTCTTGTCATATTGTTGGACCTATCCTCCCTACATGACCAGATCGAAATTTCTATTTTGGAGGGTTTGGTTGAGTGCCCACCGTCCACGCCATGACTTCCTTGGAGGTTTATCTGACCTACCTGACCGGATCCATAGTGATCTCGGAGGGTTAGGCTAGATCCATACTGGGTATTCTCTTTACACCTTATGTCCCTCTTGCAACTCTTCCATGATGCCTCATTATTGTATTGTAGTTTTGTATTGTATTATTATATTGTTAAATTGGGTGGTCTGGTATGTATATCGCCTTGGCCTAGTCTTCTTTAGGATAACAGCTGGCTTACCGCCTCCTGCCCTCCCCATTAGTAGTAGGCTATGACCTCCCATTTGAGAGTGATCACTGATCGGTCGCTGTACCAATCACGACGGGCCATGAGCTCAGTCGATCTACTACCCCCGTAGTAGTATGCTACACAGCCCCCAGTAGGTGCCTATCTCTGATCGGGTTTGTGGCCAAACGATCACGACCGACCCCCCCCCCTCCCCAGTCCCCAGCTCGGCTCTGCCTGACGCTGTCTTATAGCTCGCGGTGCTAGTAATCTTACCGATGAATGGCTGCTAGAACTTTTTCGTTTAAGTGGGGGAGGTAGGGGCCGGAGCGGTAGGGTTACTGGTATTGTATGTAATCACCTTATGTCTCCGAGTGGATAGCTCCGCCGGCTTGATAGTGGTCTAGTATCTCACCAGCCAGCGGGACCGCACCATATTGTACATTTATACTGCTCCGCCGATCAGTTGTCTCTTCTCCCCGTTGTCCCCGCCTTCTATGGATTCTGGCTGGGAGTTACGCTTCCCCCCTCGATGCGTTCACATTCCGGTATAAGATTTACCTTCTCCTGTTCTGCTCGTTTTAGCCCGTTTCTGTCAGCATTTTTTATGACAACGAGATTATGAGACTTCGAGTAGGCTGCTTTTTAGGGATTACTACTTGTTACCAGATATATATATATATATATATATATATATATTATATATATATATATATATATATATTATATATATATGTATATACTCTGTAGATATCTCCAGACCGTTAAGGTTCCGACGTAGTGTGACTCAAAATCACACTCGCCACTGGAGTTATTGTACTAAGTTTACGCAGCTCAGTTTCCATAGAAATGGAAGTGCGGGGTAGAAGGAAGAAGGGAAGACCAAGAAAGAGATGGCGTGATTGTGTAGGGGAAGATATGGAATTGAAAGGTATAAATGAGAACGAGGCACAGGACAGAAATCGATGGAGACGACTCATTCGCAATGGCGACCCCATATAAAAATGGGTTTAAGCTAGGAAGAAGAAGATATATATATATATATATATATAGTCTCAGTAATTGGGCGGCTACTTGGAAATCTTAGCTTGATGATGAATAATAGTGCCAAGACTAGGAAGAACATTCTTTAATATTACGAGCTTTCGAGGTTTAAAACCTCATCTTCAGGCTGAAAAAATGACAAGGATGAGAAATCACTAAATATTACATTAAAATTAATTGTCTGATTAAAAGCTTCAGTAAAAACATAAAATAAAACGAACATCACATACAAACTAAAAATTAAAAATTACGAAAAAACTAAAACAAAGCGCAAATCATACAAAAACAGAGATAAAAATAAAAATAATAATAATAATATGAAAGGTAAACAAACTACACTCAAAAATAAAATAGCTAACGACCCACTTTGTGTACCTACTATGAAACTATATGATAGCTAGTTGAATACCGGACGAGTTGTTGTTCAATTCCGGTTTCATTTTCTTAATAAACAGCGACTCTGAAATTAAAAGGTCCAGTCTATTTGAGCAAAAAGACAGTACTCTAAAATCTAGGTGAGTGAAAGGATGGTCCTGTGCTAAACTGTGATCCCTTATGGCAGAAAATGGTGGTTTAGAAAGAGGAAACCTAGTTCTAACGGAAAGACCTCTGTGTTCCAAAATTCTGTGTCTAAGCCAGCGGGAACTGGATCCCACGTATCGCAGACCACACTGCGAACAGGTAAACAAGTAAACGACACTCGAATTAAGGTCCACAGGAAGAGCAGGCTTCTCCCTCAAAAGTGATCCTACAGTAAAAGGGTTAGTAAAAACAAATCTGAAACTAACTTGAGGAAAACTATGCTTAAGTATTTCTTGTAACTTTTTCGTACCAAGTAGCTACTATGACCAAGGAAAGGCAATTTAATATACTTTACATCTTTACTAGCAGTACTGTACACCGGTCTGGGAAAAAGCGCAAAAATGTAAGAAAGAGGTAATTTTTACAGAAGTGTCTTCATTAAATAGGGAATTAAGGAATAATCTTTCTTTTTTGGACTACAATTGCCTGTCTTCTATTTTGGATTCCAATGTTGATAAGAAATTGACAGATGTTAGGCTTACACACAGCAGAAAGTTGAGAAATCTTGGTGTTGATGTTGGTAAGAAAATAGATAGCAGTAAAGTAATTTTTAATCTTTCTAACAGAAATTTAACAAAAGAGGAAAAGGATATTCTTTCTCTTGGTCTTGAGTTTGCCTTGACTCCCATGAAATTCAATTTCTTCAAGTATTTTTTTTGTTTTTTAAGTTTTGAAAAAACTATGTTCAACTTTAAGAAACAGTGACATTTGTGGTAGTGAAACCCTTATTTCAATTTTAACAAAATTTCAGTAATTGCAAATGAGACTTTTAAAAATTTTAATCGTAGAAAGGAGGGTGACAATCAGTTAAATAAAGACAGAATCAATATTTTACGCAATCTTAAGAACGATGATAGTATTGTTATTACAAAACCAGATAAAGGCAGGGGTGTTGTTTTGATGAATAGGTCTGATTATTTAGATAAAATGAATGAAATACTCTCTGATAATACAAAATTTAGGATGTTGAATGTAGATATTGCGGGTCACATTTTGAAATTAGAAGATAAATTAAATAGGATGTTAAGAAGTTTGAGAGATAAGATTGGGGAAGTTGCATATAGTAATTTATATGCTTCAGGGTCAAAGCCCGGTTATATGTATGGTCTACCTAAGGTGCATAAAATAGGAAACCCGTTGAGACCCATTATATCTTCAATTGGCACTTTAGCTATTACTTTATCAAAGTTTCTAGTTCCTGTTTTAAAACCTCTAACTTTTAGTGAGTTTAATGTCCCAAATTCTTCCAAGTTTGTCAAAGAATTGTGTTCTTTCGATTTTAACCAAGATGTTGTAATGCGCTAGTTTGATGTAACCTCTCTTTTCACAAATATCCCATTAAAAGAAACAACTGACATTATTCTTAATAATATATGTGAAAACCACATAACAACTTTTGGACTTAGTAAAATAGATTTGCGAAAGTTATTACAATTGGCTACAACTGATGGCATTTTTACTTTTGATGGTAAATTATATAATCAAATAGATGGTGTTGCTATGGGAAATTCCCTTGGACCTGTATATGCAGATTGTTTCATGGGTTATTGTGAAAAGATTTGGATGTCTTGAATGCCCTGTTGTTTCTTTAAACCCTTGTATTATCGTAGGTACGTGGATGACACTTTCCTTGTGTTTAGGGAACGTTCACACGTGGATTTATTTTTAGAATATTTTAATTCTCGTCATCCTAATATTTCTTTTACTTGTGAGACAGAACAGGATAATATGTTGTCATTTTTAGATGTTCAGGTACACAGAAATAGAGGTAAATTTCAGACTTCCGTTTATAGGAAAAGTACTTTTACTGGCTTGGGATTGAATTATCTTAGTTTTTCACCAAAGTTGTTTAAACTTAATTCAATACGTACATATGATAAATAGAGCTTACAATGTCTGTTGTGATTTTAATTTATTTCATCAAGACATGGTCTTCCTCCAGAATTATTTTTCCGAAAAATTCTTTATCCGTATTTGTCTTTTACAAAGTTCTGAAAAATGTTCTACATGAGAAATTTTGTCCCAGACCGGTGTACAGTACTGCTAGTAAAGATGTAAAGTATATTAAATTGCCTTTCCTTGGTCATAGTAGCTACTTGGTACGAAAAAAGTTACAAGAAATACTTAAGCATAGTTTTGTTCATGAAACTTACCTGTCAGATATATATATAGCTGTATTCTCCGAAGTCCGACAGAATTTCAAAACTCCCGGCACACGCACAGTGGGCGGCCAGGTGGGGTTAGTACCCATTCCCGCCGCTGGGAGGCGGATATCAGGAATCATTCCCATTTTCTATTCAGATTTTTCTCTGTCGCGGTAGTGAAAACACCTGTTTTCCACTACCTCCGCCTAGGATTTTGAAACTTCATTAGCCGCTTAAGTATCCTACTTTTTTTTTTTTGAATGATTGACTTGGATTTGTGGCTAGGCATACGCTATCATAAATTAATTAAAATTTTTTCATTGCATATGATGTCTGAATCTAGTTAGCCTAGTTTCAGACTTTGTTGTCTGCAACGGGTAAGGGGAGGCTACCGAAACCTTCGGTAGACACTCGCTTAGTATACATGACGTTTACATGTTTTCTTTGTTTGAAGAGATCAATGTAATTAGTGTAATGTTGACTGATTCCGAAAGAGACGTATGATTCGTATGTACGCAAATTAGAGCGTGATAGAATCAGGAGGTTCTTCCTCCACAGTAACAGAAGTTAGGATAATGAACCTACTAACCTCCAGTAGACTTTATTTTGCCTAACCCTGTGGTATGGCTTACGGGCCTAGAGGAAGTTCTGTGAGAAGTAATGCCCTTTCTATTATTGTGGATTACATCAAGTAAGCTTGAAAAAGTGCTCGCTCTCCAATCGTGTTGTGAGTGTAGTGATGTTGATTTTGCCCCTAGTGTTGTGGAGGGGGCGTCAGATCGGTCCTATAACGCCTCTAGGTCTAAACCTCTGTCGGACTCCCAGGACCAGGGAAGGGGGCAAGTTGAAAACCCGAAGGAGGGTTACGGGAAACGGGAACCCCCCACCGATCTGGCGTCCCTTCGGCAGGATAAGGCTGCCAAAGATCGTGCACGTGCACGAATCATGAAAGATTGCTTCTCGTCCTCCGAGGCGTCCTCCCCGCAAGGTTGGAGCTCTCGGAAGGACTCGCGCCCTCTAAGAGCTTTAGAGAAGAGGACGCTTCACGTCCTCTCTCTCGTCAGGAGGGAACGTCAGATCCGCCCCATAACGCCTCTAGGCCTGGACCTCTGTCGGACTCCCAGGACTAGGGAGAGGGCATGTCGAAAGCCGAAGGAGGGTTACGGGGAACCCACATCGATCTGGCGTCCCTTCGGCTTGACTTAATATCGATAAGCGTGACAAAGACGCAAAATGTCGCACAGGCGGCTGTCGTCTTGGTCAGAGATTAGAAATGTCCTTAAGGCAGGACCCTCACAAGGACGCCTTTCGAGACATTCAACGCTCTATCGAGAGGAAGGAACCGTCTTTACTCGTGTAGCAAGGATTGTTTTTTCTTGCTTTCCAAGACGCTCCACCTTCACAATTAGCCTCATCGAAGGCCAGGAAGGCCCCTGGCTTCGTTAAGATGGCCACTTCGCTCTCTGCGAAGAGAGCGTTTAAGAGAGTCCAGGATTGGATGGATTCAAGGAAGGTTAAAGGGAAGACTGCGTTTGCACTTCCTCCATCTAGACTGAAAGGGAGAGCTGGGATCTGGTACGAAACAGGAGAAGAAGCAGGATTGAAAGCACCGTCTTCTTCTCAAGGAGATTTCGCCAATTTGGTGGACGCTCCAAGGAGGTCTTATTTGTCATCGGCTAAGGTTTCCTCCTCCCCTCATGGCGCTATGTATACGTTATGTGACGTTCGCTTTACTACGAAACGGGATATTGTTCAAGCTCATAAGCTTGACGTCCGGCAAGCTGATTTGCATAGTCAAACAGCTCGCCAAGAAGCATCTTACTCGTCCCTAAGGGACGCTCTGTCAGGGACAGAGATGACACTGGACAGACTATCCTAGTTTTCGACAGGAGAAGGGCAAAGAATTCCTCATACCCAAGAACACACAGGCGTCCTTTTAAATGCCCTTCTGCAGTGTCGATGAGCGTGACAAAGACGCAAGATGTCGCACAGCCGGCCGTCGTTTTTGTCAAGAGGGGCGAACGTCCTTAAGACTCGTCCTGATGACGATCACCGTACTTATGCTTAGGACGCTCGCGTTTCATGAGCGGCTCTCCCCTCGCCAGGAAGCCTCTCAAGTTACTCGTGTTGACGCACGTCATTCACTATGACGCTTCCCTTGATGTTCGTCGCTCTTCTATTCCGGACGCTCTTCAAGACGCTCAAAGAATGCAATCAGGACGTTCGGCAAACACCTCGCGACGATGCCTTTCGGAACGCTCGGCGTTCCTTTTTTTGAGCGCGTGTCTGGATATGTTCATTTGCATTACTAAGACGCAAAATGTTGCACAGGCGGCCACCGTCTTTGTTTGAGGGAACGAAAGTCTTTAAGCCCGTCTTGGAGACGATAGCCTTACGTCTTCCTATAGTGCTCTCACACTTCAGGAGCAGCGTGCGGCTCTCCAGGACGCTTTTCGGGTGGCCTTTCAGAAGACGCTCGACGTCATAAACATTGATAAGCTTTTGGAAGACGCTCGATGTCTTACACATCTGGACGCTCGCCAGGACGCTAGCGAGGACGCTCGCCAGGACGCTAGCGAGGACGCTTTTGAAGACGCTCGGCATCCTACAAGTCATGACGCTCGGTAGAGCACTTGCCAGGACGTTCTTCAGAACGATAGGCGTCCTACGCATCAAGACGTTCGGCAGGATTCCTGCAAGAACGCTCTTCAAGAGGGCGTCGTCGAAGTAGAGGAAGGAGTTTGGTCTCGTCAAGATGTCTACTTCGCTTTCTACGAAGGGAGCGTTCAATAGAATCCATCACTTGATGAATTCCAGGAAAACTGTAAGCAGATTTCGGTGTCATAAAACGCCTTGTCTGCTTTCGGGATTGCGCTGCCGAAGGGGAACATTAAGGTCCTTCCTGTCGTAAGCCCAGTCTCTAATCAGGAATCCTGCCCCTTCCTCGATTTCTGCGGGAATCGGGAAGGCTATATGCTCGAATTCCTGGATTACTTTCCGTCATGCAATTGGGTTAGTTCTCATTGACAAGTTCTTAATAACATTTTATCGCATAAGCGGATAAGTAACAAAATTTCGAAAGAGCTCTCATTCATTAGTCAGAGGCTCATCCAGGAAAAGACTTATAGACTACGTCCATGAAGTCTTATGTCAAATATCATAAGAAGCTTGAACTTTCCTTTTCGATCTTCGGTTCTCACTTGAGGATTTCCATTTGAATAATATTATTCCTTTTCTTGGCAAAGAGAATGAAGACAGTCGATTTCCATTCTCTCTCTCTTCCTCGTCGAGGAAAGAATGTAGTAGAGAATTAGATGTTCAAGTGACTGCAATACTTAGGTATTTTATCTTCGCGTCATATTACTAATGTAAAGTTCAAGTCATATACGCATATCGTGGTTACCTCTACAGATGGCAACCGAAAGGACTGTTATTTTAAGTGTATTTAATCGGTCCTTCCTGCAAACTTCCAGGAGTTTCCGGTGTAAGGACAATGCTTGAAGGTATTGTTACAACAACACCAAACTCAGCTTCTGCATGTAGCGAATTACGTTTGCTTAAAATATGCCTGCTTGAGAATTTTCTTATGATCGATTAATATGTTAACGAAAACCTATTCCTTCGTAGAAGAGAGTAGCTGGTAACTCAGGCAGAATAATGCGAAACGAGAGGTTGCTGTCATTGTGGATGACGCAGTATATTTAATCGGTACTCCCGGCAACTTTCCAGGAGTTTCCGATTTAACATTTGGTTAATTAAGCGTAATGTTACGACAACACAAAATCAGCTTCTGTATTAGCGAATTCTGTTTCGCTTAGATATGCCAACTTGAGAGTTTCTGTTCAAATAATGGAAAATCTATTCCTTAGATGAATAGAATAGCTGGCAACTCGGCATAAGACTGCGAGAAGGTGAACATAAGCTGCTGCCTGTAACTGTCACAGTGTCTCACACTGTCACCAAGACACCAACTCAGTGTTAGGTAGCTCGTTGTACTGCTCAGTCGGTTACGTCTCTCTCTCCCGCGGGATTGATTTACGAACCGTATCTCTGCCCTACAATCATGACTTTCGCCTCGGGTTGAGGGGATTTCTGGTAATCATGAATAAACGACTTCCTTTTGCTAAGAAATTTTCAACAGAGATATCTCTTAGACATGTTCGGCGCTGCTTACCGCACTGTAACAGAATTCTGTACGAGTCTACCGCAGCATAGCACTATAATAATGCTCTCCTGCTTATGCAAAGCGCAGCCTTATTAGGGAAGGAAGCATGCTTAGTGAGGGAATGGATGAGTCTGCTGGGGACCATTTCCTCGCTGGAGAAGCTTGTTTCCCTGAATAGACTGCAATTCAGACCTCTACAGTTTTCCTACAGGAGAACTGAAATAACATCAAAGATCTAGAGATAATTCTAAACGTCTCTCAATGGGTTAAGGATCACCTCATGTGATAATGAGAGGGAGCCAGGCATCCGGACAGAGGTCCTGGCACATAATCTAAAAGAATTGGAAGCAATCTGGTTGGCTCTCCAGTTCCTCGAAGAGTGAGGTTTGGTCGAGTGGTCCAAATCATCTCAGATAATTCCGCAGCTCTCTCATATCCCAAGAAAAGAGAGATGGTTATCGGCATAGGCACGGAACGTAACGATCCTTAAGAAGTTCGTTACACGATTGCACGTCCGTGCGGATCTTCTCGATCGACGGCAGCAACTACTGACGTTTGACTTTTGAGTAATCCTCGCTTAGAAGTATGTCGAGAGTTGTGGAGACTTTAGGGACGTCCTTTCGTAGATTTTGCAATATTGAAGACGAAGAAGCTTCCTCTACGTTGCGCCCTTATTCTCGATCCGAGGAGCGGGTAGCAATAGACGCCATCCTATATATGGAATGGGGATAGGTTGGTTAGCCCTTTTCCCTATTCAAAAGCTTAGGAAATGTATAAGATAAAATCGCTGGCGTCAGAGGGAGTGAGAAAGACGCTGATCGCCCCATGTTGGCCTTCGAGAGGCTGGATTCACAGAGGTCACGTCCTTCAGAGAGCACTTTCCAAGGACCCTTCCCGAGAGAATCGGTCTACTCTAACAGCCTCACTTCGAGAGGTACCTAAAATCTCTCCGCTCTGAGTCTGAATGCGTTCAGACTGTCAAGAAGCGAGAGGGATCTTCAAGATTAATTGCAAGTCTCATTGCCAAAGCAAAGCAGTGCTGCATATTTTGCAGTGTACCAATCGGAGTGGGCCGTTTCTGGACATAGGGCAGGAAGAATGACTGTTCCTCCACCTCTGACCTCGTGAATTACTTTACCGCCTTCCCATTCCGTCTGAAGTATGGGATAAGCTAGCAGTCCCAACTATTGTAGAATACGGAAATATGTTGACGGCCTCTAGGCTCAGAGATTCGGATCTGTCAAACAACAAAACCCTTCACGATCTTTGAGGTCTGTGGAAATCTTGAAATTTTTTAGATCGAAGCTTCCGGCATGGAACTTAGATGTAGTCCCTGAAGTTCCTGATGTCAAAGCATTTCGAACCTCTCCTTTCTGTAAACTTAATACACAATAACCAGAAAGGCTAATTTTCTAACCACTCTAGCTGCGGCAAAGATGGTTAGTGAGGTTTAAGGCCAGCCATCAGCAAGGTTTTTGGCTTTAGAGGACATAATTCGGTGTCCTCTAAGCCTTCCGTTCTTGCTAAGAACGAAAAACACGTCTAACCCTTGGCCCAGAGACCTGGAGATCAAGGGGATGGCACAAATTTTTGGGCAAGAGCCACAGAGAGTCCTGTGCCCTGTCGGGACTCTCAAGTTTTATCTTGATAAAACTAAAGAAAGTCGAGGTCATTCGGACAATCTGCGGTGTTTCCGTAAAAAGACCAGACTTGCCCATGTCGAAGAACGCCCTGGCGTTATTTTTAGGAGTCTTTCTAAGAGGCTCATTCGTCATGTTTGAACAAAGATTTGAAACCTTTTAAAGTAAATGCTCACGAGGTGAGGGCGCGGCCTCGGAAGCATTTCAACAGAGCATGACACTCGGTAATATCCTGAGTGCCACGTTTGAGCGAAGCAACTCTGTGTTCGCTTCACACTCCCGACGGGATGTGAAGACGACATATGAGATCTGCGAGTCGCTAGGACCATACATATCCGTAGAAATATTATTGGAGGCAGGAAGCAGCACGAATCCTATCCTATAGAAAAGGGATAGGTGTGCTTGTAACTTTGAAGGGCTGGTCGCTTGAGGCGCTTTCCCTTTCGTTAGCCTAGAAGTTATGGGACTAACTTCGATAGGTTAGGTCAGGTGGTGGTTTTAGCTTCGTTGCCCTCACAGTATGGTCAATATGGTCTAGTCACATTGTGGTCACGCTCCCGTTGACAGATCCATATAGAGGCGCACCGAAACGACACAGGGTCAACGACCTTGTTGGCAACTCTAGTAAAGCAAAAGCAGACTTGCGGTGACAGTAATCAAGAAGTCAGCTATGCTAACAGGTAAGGAATCAAGATGTCAATCATCTGCACTTGAGGTGTTTCCTAATCCTTCTATTCTGTCCCTTCCCACCTCCAATGGTGGGATTCAGCTATATATATCTGACAGGTAAGTTTCATGAACAAAATGTTATTGTTATGATACAATAAAGTTTGTTCATACTTACCTGGCAGATATATATAATTAAAGTACCCACCCACCTCCCCTCAGGGACAGTGGTATGAAAAAATCTGAATAGAAAATGGGAATGATTCCTGATATCCGCCTCCCAGCGGCGGGAATGGGTACTAACCACCTGGCCGCCCACTGCGTGTGCCGGGAGTTTTGAAATTCTGTCGGACTTCGGAGAATACAGCTATATATATATCTGCCAGGTAAGTATGAACAAACTTTATTGTATCATAACAATAACATTTTCCTCAAGTTAGTTTCAGATTTGTTTTTACTAACCCTTTTACTGTAGGATCACTTTTGAGGGAGAAGCCTGCTCTTCCTGTGGACCTTAATTCGAGTGTCGTTTACTTGTTTACCTGTTCGCAGTGTGGTCTGCGATACGTGGGATCCAGTTCCCGCTGGCTTAGACACAGAATTTTGGAACACAGAGGTCTTTTCCGTTAGAACTAGGTTTCCTCTTTCTAAACCACCATTTTCTGCCATAAGGGATCACAGTTTAGCACAGGACCATCCTTTCACTCACCTAGATTTTAGAGTACTGTCTTTTTTGCTCAAACTAGACTGGACCTTTTAATTTCAGAGTCGCTGTTTATTAAGAAAATGAAACCGGAATTGAACAACAACTCGTCCGGTATTCAACTAGCTATCATATAGTTTCATAGTAGGTACACAAAGTGTCGTTAGCTATTTTATTTTTGAGTGTAGTTTGTTTACCTTTCATATTATTATTATTATTTTTTATTTTTATCTCTGTTTTTGTATGATTTGCGCTTTGTTTTAGTTTTTTCGTATTTTTAATTTTTAGTTTGTATGTGATGTTCGTTTTATTTTATGTTTTTACTGAAGCTTTTTAATCAGACAATTAATTTAATGTAATATTTAGTGATTTCTCATCCTTGTCATTTTTTCATTTTTTTCAGCCTGAAGATTAGGTTTTAAAACCTCGAAAGCTCGTAATATTAAAGAATGTTCTTCCTAGTCTTGGCACTATTATTCATCATCAAGCTATATATATATATATATAATATATATATATATATATATATATATATATATATATATAGTATATATATATGAGATATATATATATATATGATATATATATATATATATGAGATATATATATATATATATATATATATATATATATATATATATATATATATATATATTATATATATATATATATATATGAGATATAATATATATAAGATAATATATATATATATATATATATATATATACATATATGAGATATATATATATTATATATGTATATACAGGGGGTCCTCGAGTTACGACGTTGATCCGTTCTTAAGATGCGTCGTAACACGATTTTCAGCGTAAGTCGGAACATTGAAAAATACCACATGATTTAATGTAAATACCTATCAATAACAACGAGAGAACAATTCCTTACCTTTATTAATTTGATTGGCTTGCACACTGGAGAGGAAGCTGCGGTGCTGGAGAGACTGGGGGAGGTTAGTGAAGAGAAAAAGAACCTCCAGAAGATGCTGGAGATGCTGAGGCAGGTGATTCTTGAATAACCCCCCTCCTTAATTATCTCAGACAACGCTTTAGGAAATTCACTCGCTGCTTTCTCATCCCTACTAGCAGCTTCACCTTGCACTTTAAGGTTATGGTAATTGACCCGAGCCTTAAATCGCATAAACCAACCCCTACTAGCCACAAACTCTTCACTTTCACTTCCCTCCCCCTTTTCTTTTTTCAACGCTTCAAACAATCTTTTCGCCTTCTCCTGAATCACCATAAGGCTGACTGGGATACGCCGTTGATTTTGGTCTTCCAACCAAAGCACCAATAACCTTTCCATTTCAATTATTAGACCACTATGCTGCTTAGTTATCACTGTCGCTTTCATAGGAGCAGATCCTTTCACATGTTCAACGATGCGCTCTTTATCTTTGATAATGGTAGCAACGGTCGAACGGCTAAGGCCAAGCGAGCGGCCAATGTTTGTTGGCGTTTCTCCCTTCTCAGATCGCTTTATAATGTCCACTTTAATTTCCATGGTGATGGCCTTTTCTTTTTCTTCGATGGCACTACCATCAGAAGAGTCCGCCTTGCGCTTGGGAGCCATAACAAAGAGCAAAAAGTTACAAAAACGACACAACACGAGGGAGAGAGAGGCAGTGTAAACAACCAAAATGGCGTATGGGCGAGGAATGAGCGTAGCAAAGCGACGCCGTCCTCTCCCCCACGAAGCGTATTCTTCCGCCGTGCGCCCGGAACTAGTTCGCGTTTGTTTACGTCGCTTACGACGCTAAACCGCGTAAGACGGAACGACGCAAAATATTATATATTTTTATAGGGGGCGCGTTCGTAACCACGAAACATCGTAAGTCGAGACCGGCGTAACCCGAGGACTTACTGTATATATATAATATATATATATATATATATATATATATAATATATATATAATATATATATATATATATATATATATATATATATATATTATATATATATATATATTAGTATATATATATATATATAGATATATATATATATATATATATATATATATATATATACACGTATATATGTATTATATATATATCTTCTTCTTCCTAGCTTAAACCCATTTTTATATGGGGTCGCCATTGCGAATGAGTCGTCTCACAATCGATTTCTGTCCTGTGCCTCGTTCTCATTTATACCTTTCAATTCCATATCTTCCCCTACACAATCACGCCATCTCTTTCTTGGTCTTCCCTTCTTCCTTCTACCCCTCACTTCTATTTCCATGGTATGTCTTCCAACATGACGTTCCTTCCTTCGTAACAGGTATCCATACCATCGAAGCCTTCCTTCCTGTATTTTCTTCGATATTTCAGCTACCTTTGTCGATCCTCTTATATACTCATTTCTAATCCCATCTTCCCTTGTTACTCCCGACATCCATCTCATCATTCTCATTTCTGCTACATCCATCTTCTTCTCCTCTGTTTTCCTCATACTTGCTATTTCTGTTTCCATATAACATTGCTGGTCTGACCACCGTCCTATGGAACTTTCCTTTCAATTTCAGAGGGACCTTCTTGTCACAGAGTACCCCTGATGTAGACCTCCAGTTATTCCATCCTGCCTAAATTCGGTGTTTCACCTCTTGGTCCATGCTTCCACTATCCTCTAATACAGACCCTAAGTACTTGAACTTCTGTACTTTCTTTATATCTTCCCCACCCAATCTTATGCTACTTCCACCGTCCTCAGTAATACTAGAACACATATATTAGGTTTTTGATCTGCTTATTCTCATTCCTCTCTCAAGTGCTGCTCTCCACCTCTCCAACCTCCCCTCCAACTCCTCCTTCCCCTCTGAACACAACACAATGTCATACGCGTATAATATGCACCATGGCACTGCTTCTCTAACATCCCTGGTCATTACATCCATCACGATGTTGAAGATGAATGGGCTAAGTGCTGACCCCTGGTGTAATCCAACTCCTATCTCAAATCCATCCGTCTCTCCAACACTACTCCTCACTCTAGTATACACATTCCTGTACATCTGAATAATTCTGACATACTTTTCTGGCACCATATTCTCCCTCACACATCTCCATATTTCTTGCCTTGGTACTCTGTCATAGGCCTTTTCAAGATCTATGAATACCAGATGCAGGTCTTGTTGTTTTTCTCTGAATTTCTCCATTAGCTGCCTTATGCAAAATATTCCATCCGTTATGCCGCTTCCCTTCATAAATCCTAACTGTTCCTTCCCTATTCTAACTTCCTCTCTCAGCCTGCTATCTATTATTCTTTCCAAAATCTTCAACGTGTGAGACATTAGTTTTATACCTCTATAATTACTGCATTCCTGGACATCACATTTACCTTTAAATATAGGTATCAATATGCTTTCCCGCCATTCTTCTAGTATCTTTTCTTGTTCGAATATTTTTACCAGCAGATCATACAAGATGTCTACCCCTTCCTCTCCTAAGGCTTTCCAAACTTCGACTGGGATTAAGTCAGGTCCTGTTGCCTTATATATATATTATTATATATATATATATATATATATATATATATATATATATAATATATATATATATGATATATATATATAATATATATATATATATATATATATATATATATATATATATATATATATTATATATATATATATATATATATATATATATATATATATATATATATATATATATATATATATATATATATATATATATATATATATATATATATATATGGGGATACAATCCACCAACTAAGTGAAGTAAAATCCTCTTGTCGTTTAAAATATATATTACTTGTACAGGATTAAAGCTTTCGACCATCAACTGTGGTCTTGTTCACTAAAGTGTGATATGTCACCTCAAGGAACTAACAAGTAAGAGCACAAACATTTGAAAAAACAACGGTTAGGCAACAAGCTAGTTCATATTATGAATGATCAGGCGGTTGAGCCCTCGTTCTTTCCAGAATTCGTCTTGATCTTCGTGGGGGAATGTTTCTATTGTCAACTGCTTGTTCTATGGTGGTTGGGTGGTTTGTTGGAGAAATGACCTGAGTGGAGTAAACAGAAGAAGCAGCATCGTTATTGGCACATATATTTCTAAAGTTTTAAATTTTCCCTTTCTTACATATCTCTTCACAAATAGCTGTATTTTCTGTAATGACAGTATTTCCTGCAAAGGTCTTGTTTAATGAAATTAACGCCCCTTCTACTACTCGTCTCAAAGTCCGGTCATTACATGCAAAAACAACCTTTGTACCTTTGAAATTTATTGCGTGGTTTTTGCATGTAACGACTGGACTTTGAGACGAGTAGTAGAAGGGGTGTTAATTTCATTAAACAAGACCTTTGCAGGAAATACTGGCATTACAGAAAATACAGCTATTTGTGAAGAGATATGTAAGAAAGGGAAAATTTCAAACTTTAGAAATATATGTGCCAATAACGATGCTGCTTCCTCTCCTGTTTACTCCACTCAGGTCATTTCTCCAACAAACCACCCAACCACCATAGAACAAGCAGTTGACAATAGAAACATTCCCCCACGAAGATCAAGACAAATTCTGGAAAGAACGAGGGCTCAACCGCCTGATCATTCATAATATGAACTAGCTTGTTGCCTAACCGTTGTTTTTTCAAATGTTTGTGCTCTTACTTGTTAGTTCCTTGAGGTGACATATCACACTTTAGTGAACAAGACCACAGTTGATGGTCGAAAGCTTTAATCCTGTACAAGTAATATATATTTTAAACGACAAGAGGATTTTACTTCATTGTGGATTGTATCCCCATATATATATATAATATATATATATATATATATATATATATATATATATATAATATGAGGATATGATCCTCATTATTCATTTGGTAAACGTGTAACTCGAGCGTCAGGCAAACAACAAATAAATCTCTCTCTCTAAGCAACCAGCGGCTACCGACTTTTCTTTCTCTCTCTCTCGCCAAGCGACCGCTCTCTCTCTCTCCACTCTAACAGGTAATCAAAATGAGAGAGCTGCATTATAAAAAATACATTTATTAATAACGAAAAAACAGTAAATCAATTAGGTCTCACAGACTAACTTAATTCAATTAAAACCCCAACAAAATGTCTAAAATGTAATGGTCACACCGAATGTCTCCCTCGGTCCCCACATAGTTCCGCTAGAACCGTCTGTTTCAAAGACATAAGAAACCACTTGTAAGTACACACATAAGTTTAACAACAAAGTCAAAGATTGAATATTCCCATAAAATGTTAAATAGGTAACAAGCCACTCTTTGGCTAAAATATTATAGGACTCACCCAAGCAGCCGGAATATTTCAAGCACTATATTATAAAGAGACTTTCGCTGCGCTTCCACGGCATCCTGCCTTTCTCTCAAAGACGCCTCTATCCAAATTCACTGTAGACTTGGGTATCATACGTTATTAACAGAAGAGGCGTACACGCACATACGAATGCACATTTCAACAACGCCTCACATTACTGGCTGCAACCAGTTTCCCAAAGGCACTTTTGAAAAGAGTTCATGAACTGAGTACATTGACTCATCTTTCTATGCAGTTTTCATATCACGCTGCCCACAGAAACCATTGATCAGCTTTTCTCGGGTCGTTGCTTCTCCACATTCCAATAGGTCACAGCGAACATATTGGCAATATATCATTAATTATAACCCTAGGCATAATATGGCTCGGCCACTAACCAATGCTAGCTCCCGCCTAGCAAAATGGTCAAACAAAACAGCTTATATAATATAAAACACATTGGCCAGCTTAAAATAAAATGTAAGTAATAACTGCACGTCTCTGGCATTATAGAATAAAGTCTGTTACGCCTCATTTCTCCAAATAACACTAGAATTTTCTCTCATTTTGGATTCTTGAACATCCCTCTTTGTCTGCAACTAGCTGCTCGAACTGTAGCAGACTGTAGGAAGACGGAATGCCTCCCTCATCGTAGAAGACTTCTAACGGCTTCTGCAGATCCCCAAAAGACTGTTGAACTCTGTAGACTCTCGTAATCACCATGGACAAACGACAGCAACCTCTCTGCACGGCTGGTGGACATCTTGCTAGCATTGGGAAACGACTTTTTGGTGTGTTAGTATGTCAGTCAAGTCACTGGTCAATTGAATAAGAATTAACCCCAGACATACTACTACTATCAAACAATGATCTCAAAAAGTCAGAAATACTAACTGAACGTCTCCCAATTAACTCCCTTTAATATGACTACTAAATGATAAGTCATTATCGTAACTCTTAAAGGAAAAAGAACATCAAGTTCCCCAACTCAATTCTCCAAAGTCACACATCAGCACACACAACCCAAAAACTCACAGCAACTCCACGGACTTCTGCACTCACATTCCAAACTCGAATGTTCTCATAAGTAAAAAAAAAAAAATTGTAATGAGCCCAAGGAAGAAAACAAAAAATCACGTAACACGCCCAGACCCAAAAATGTTCTCTCAAACTCTGATATTACAGCAACTCACAAAATCAGCAAAAATCTCCAATGTTTAACAGCTAATACCCCTTTACTGCTCATACAATTAATCACAATGAAACTTAATGTCAGACTCCCATTCACATAAAAAACAACCCCCAAAAAATTACATCTCTCGTAGGAAAAAGAAGAAAAATAAAAATAAAGATAATCACAAGTAGATTTCCCCCATCACAAAATACATAATATACATATGCATAACCCCCCAAGTTTTTCCCAAGAAATGCCCCATGTAAAGTTACGGAATTTGCCAGAAGGCAAACTCTTACCCATGCGCTTTCGTGAAATGCTATTGTCAACATTTCCAGATATTGCAAAAACTCTGAGCAATCACCATCAGAAGAAAAGGAACAGCACACAGCGCTTGTCAGCAGAAAAATCCACCTCACCTGCGGAAGTGTGCTCAAACTGCGGCACAAAAAATGTCTAGTCAGATACACAAGTTTGGAAAACTCATGATTCTCAAAAAAAAAATGTCTAACTGACACATTTCACAAAATTAACTCCAGGATATGACTAATGTGTTCAAAAATTTGTCTCGAAGACGTATTCTCTCAACATGACACTGCCCAATTATATGCCTCCAAAATAATACACTTGTGAACATAAAGAATGCACGCACCTCCATAGGACCACAATGCAATAATGCCACTCACCTCCAAATAGTCACGAAACCAAAGAGAAAGAACCACAGAAATCTTCTCTTTGCTCGTGAAAAACAAAACTCCCATAACCACAAAAAAGGGTCACCCGCCAAAGATTAATTCCACCTCCATATATAAACATGTGATACCATAATAATAAGAACACCACTCCGGTTATAAAAATATTTCCTCCATTTGGTTAATAACCACATCCACATATTCCTTCTTATTTCTCTGATAGCCATATGTTAATAAAAAACCACCACTCCAGGAATAAAGAATAATCACCTCTATTTCGACAAATAAAAAATATTTACCTCTATTTCCCCAATAACTCCATGTGGAATAAAACAAGGCTCCAAAAAATATATCTCCAAAAAGGATAATAAAAAAATTAAATCCTATCTCCCCAAAAAAATGTGCACTCAAGGCATCTAGCTCACGCACTCACAAATATTGCCCCATATATCTTCTCAAAAATGTGTCTCCATTTGCAACCAAGATGGCTGCAAAATAATTGAACTAAACATAGCTCTCATCACCATTGGCAAATATCAAAATGGCCAAAAATATATCTCCAAGATATTATATCTCAAATTATAACTCCAAAATATAACTCCAAAATAATATATACCTCCAATTATATCAATTCTCCAGAGAATAACTCAATGTTATAGTCAAAAACTATAAAACTCTCTCCATTTAGCATAACTGCTGAAAAAGGGCAAAAACTCGGCAAATAAAAACTGTCTAGAAAATTCTAGAAAAAATCACCAATGTGCCACAACTCCCTATAACAGAACTCCAAATTCACAGTGTCTTAGCCAAGACTTCTCCATATGCACTACGACATAGGCCACTAGAAAACTTAACCAAGTTTCCTATCTCTCACAAAGTTGTCACAAATACAACAAAGGTATTGTGCAAGAAAACTCACAATTTCTGGAACAAATATCCAGAGAAAAAAATGTAGTGCCACTACATATGCATTCAAAACCATGCCAGAATTCTCCCGTAAATTTCTCTACACCATCAAATAGCTGAAACACAAACACATTCCCGAACAATGACTAATTCACGAACTGAGACATAAAAAAAAAAAAAAAATATTCTCACAAACTGGAGAGAAAAAAATAAACTCAAATTCACCCATGATGAAAAAAACTTGTGTCAGCGATGGCTAACTTCCAAAAAAGGAGAAAAGAAAAATCAACGGCATTGTTAACTATCTCTCGTGACTCACTAGATGTCAAGCAATTATCTGCTGAACTCATAAAAAAGGAAAAAAAAACTAAAATAATGTGTTGTTAGTTCCTCCCAAATTCAAAAAAGATCTCACCACCCTTGATAGCATTACAGCACCCACGTATTAGTATAACAAAAAAAATCAATATCAGAAATATCACTATCAGCAAAATCACCAAAATTGCTATCAAAAATCACCAGTATTAGTACAAAAAACATCACCAATGTTAATGCTTATCCATTCTCCAAAAATTCAGCACAAAATTCAGCAAAAGTTCAGCAAGATTCAACACAATTCACCCAGATTCATCAAGATTCAGCAAACTCGTCACTCGTGAATCACTGAAATATTCTCCAAATTCACAAAAACTCAACAAACAACCAACCCCAAGATTTCTCCCATAACTCATTGTAATAATTCTCCATGAATAATTATCTGTAATAATGATAAAATAATCTCCCATGAAATATCTCAAATCTCTAGTAAAACAAGTCTCAAGTAATGATAATTATACTTAAGCAACCCTCCCACAAAATGTCTCATGCAACAATAGCAATTATTATTAATAATAATAACTCTCCATAGTAACAATTCTCTTGCAAAAATCTCAAGTAAGGGTGTAATTCAAATAGCATACAACAGTAATGCTGAATCTCAGGACATACAATTTCTCCAGCATACACCACCACTGCCACACC
>NC_087218.1:31029595-31047095 GCF_015104395.2 Macrobrachium nipponense | reverse complement strand
AAAAGTTGTCACAAGACTTACACGGAATTTTATATACACATCCTTTAACATTGTCGGGGGAGTTCTTAATAAGTACCTGTTTCATTGTTTTATTGTTTTTGAAAACTACATTAACACCAAAATTCTTCAGGAGATGTGGGATATCTTTCATATTATTATTATAAGGTAGTACAAGCAAAATATTTAGTGGATATGTATGTATGTATGTATGTATGTATGTATGTATAGAGGCAGTCCCCGACTTAAGAAGGATTCGGCTTACGACATTCCGAGGTTACAACACTTTCTAATTATGTTCATCAGAAATTATTTCCAGGTTTACGATGCATGTTCATGGGTTATGGCGCTTACAACTCCAAAAATGGAAAATAATCAATATTTGAAAAAAAATTTATGAAAAAGGCAATAAAATTGCAGTATATAAATTTTCTAATACACCTAAAGCATTAAAAGTAAGATTTCTTTAGCATTTTTGACGATTTTCGGTTTACAATGCGTCTCAAGAATGGAACCCCCGTCATAAGCCGGTGACTGCATATATATAATATATATATATATTATATATATATATATATATATATATACTTAACCACCCTTTTATTAAAACTACACAAATTGGAAACCCTTACCTGTTGTCAATGGTGCCCTCTGTCCGCAAATATGTCATTAAACTATTAAGATCACGTAAGTATAAAAATATACTATTTATTATCAAAGCAGATGAATATAGAATAGAACAAAATGATTAACAAGCCATAGTGACAAAAACCCAAATCTGCCCATAAAGAAAACTAGTAAGTTGTCACTCTACCCCCCTGACTAAGAATTCACTCCCAGACCCAGAATGTCAATAGGTTCATTATTTTAGTCATGTTAGAGAATCCCATCTTTAGTACCATGGAATAGAACCCATCTGTAATAAAGATAACAATGGATAAAAGATACACTTCACACATCACTCCTTTCAAAGTAATTAACCCTCTTACGCCGACTGGACGTATTTTACGTTGACATTTTTTGTCTCCCGTGTGCCGACTGGACGTATTTTACGTCGACTTACAAAAGTTTTTTTTTTGTTTTTTTCTTAAATTCGCGGAAAAATACTTATAAGGCCTACCAGCCTAAAACTTTTGAATCACGCGCCTTGGGGGATGCTGGGAGTTCACGGATCAAGGTGTTGTTTTGTTTACAATCGTTACGCAGGCGCGCAAGCGCAAATTTCTTTCTTGCCGCACTAAAAAGTATCTGTGACACATCTCGGAAATTATTTCGTCACTTTGACATAATTTTTGTACTATTGTAAATTAGCCATTACATGAAGTATTATATATGAAAATGTGCGCATTTTTATGTAGAATACAACAATAAAATACTCATGATTGTAGCTTTTATCAGTTTTGAGATATTTTCATATAAATAACGATAATTGCCAAAATTTCAACCTTCGGTCAACTTTGACTCTACCGAAATGGTCGAAAAACGCAATTGTAAGCTAAAACTCTTATATTTTAGTAATATTCAATCATTTAACTTAATTTTTCAACTAATTGGAAGTCTCTAGCACAATATTTCGATTGATGGTGAATTTATGAAAAAACTTTTTCCTTACATCCGCGCGGTAACTCTTCCGAATAAAATCATACATGCGATTGTGGTAATGTTTGCACCATTTTAAAATTTGCCGTTATATAAAGTTTTATATATGGTGTTACGACCCCTTTGGCCGTAATACAGGTTCTTTATATTTCAATAATCACAGGGATCGTAGGCAGTAAGAAAGTACACAGGGTATGAGGAATGTGGACACAAACACCAGAACAAAATTAACAATATTTAATTACAAAATACACTTAACACTAAATAAGCCTTGTGAGGAAACTTAACATTAAATATACAAAATACAAGGAGCAAATAACAGCTCACAAGGACTCCTAATACTGAAAGCTAACCCTAACAAAGTAAAGAATATAATATGCCAAAGGCTCAAAATAATAATAAACACAGGGCCCAATATAAAAAAACCACTAGCCTAACAAAAAAAATATAAGAAAGAAGGAAGACCAGAGAAAATGAAGTTAGGAAAACCTTAAATCTCCTACCTAACCGTGGCAATTCTAAACTTAAAACTAATTCAAATAAACATTTCGAGGGGCAAAAATACCAAATACCGACCACTCAATATAACATGCATATATATATATATATACAAATATGATTAATGTTTGATTACGCAGATCCTCGAGTACAACGAAGTGCACAGGAGTTCACGGAGGTTGCTTCTACCTCCCGGCAGCTAAACAGGGGAGCTCACGAATTGTCCAGGTGGATACAGGGGTAGAGTTCGATCCCGAGGGACAACACAGGATAATCTCCTCTTACCTGGCAATTGCCTCCCTACGTGCCTCCTCACGAGCCCTAAGCTCTCCCGGACCAGCAGCTGGAGATGGACAACACCGGACAGTGGTTGGCGTAACGCCTTCTACGTGGCGGGACAGCGACGACCACGTCTTCCGCCAAATCCTCAGGCGGGAAACAGGAGTACAGGGGCGTCGCAAGTGACTAACACCTGCGAAATCACAGCCGTGATCGAACTCCAACGATGTACATACGCCGTAGATGGCTCAGCACATCTACGCAAAACCACTTCCAAGGGAGGTCCGTCGGAGTATTCCTCCAAAAGGGCGTGAGATAAATCTCCGGAAGGCTGCCAACAAAAGAGCGTACGTCCAGAAGCTTATACAGGCCCGAACTATTTTCGGCCGGCCTCCACTCACAGCACTACAGTTCCATTCCAACTCGAAAACAAAATAAAAACAATCGTTAACACGATTAGGTAATTCACAACAAGAGGAGGAATCACTGAGCAAAGACACTGAACGTTACGTTAACGTAAAAACAATACAGCTGCTGAACTAAATATAAGAGAACACTTAAAACTAAGTTACAAGGCTGATTTAAGAAAATAAACAATCAATAAATTACGTTAATTTGACATATGGAAATGTGCGCAATTTCATGCACAATACAACTAAAAACAACCCATGGTTGTAGCTTTTATCAGTTTTGAGATATTTTCATATAAATAACGATAATTGCCAAAATTTCAACCTTCGGTCAAATTTGACTCTACCGAAATGGTCGAAAAACGCAATTGTAAGCTAAAACGCTTATATTCTAGTAATATTCAAGCATTTACCTTCATTTGGCAACAAATTGGAAGTCTCTAGCACAATATTTCGATTTATGGTGAATTTATGAAAAAAATAACATTTTCTTTACGTCCGCGTGGTAACTCTTCCGAAAAAATCATACGTGCGATTGTGGTAATGTTTGCACCATTTTAAATTAGCCGTTACATAAAGTTTTATATATGAAAATGTGCTGAATTTCATGTAGAATACAACAAAAAATAATTGAAGGTTGTAGCTTTTCTCATTTTTGAAATATTTGCATATAAATCACGATAAATAGAAAAAAAAACCACGTTCGGTCAACTTTGACTCTACCGAAATGGTCGAAAAACGCAATTGTAAGCTAAAACTCTTACAGTCTAGTAATATTCAGTCATTTATCTTCATCTTGAAACAAATTTGAAGTCTCTAGCAAAATATTTAGATTTATGGTGAATTTAAAAAAAAGTCTTTCCTTCCTCCGCGTGCGGATTCTCCGCCACAAATCTCCGAAATGCGTACGTCCCATTCTCGGAATATTTTATATATGAAAATGTGTGCAATTTCATGTAGAATAAAACGAAAAATATTTGAAGGTTGTAGCTTTTCTTATTTCCGAAATAATTGCATATAAAAAATATATATAAAAAATTCGACATTCGGTCAAATTTAACTCGTCAGATATGGTCGAAAACTGCAATTGTAAGCTAATACTCTTACAGTATAGTAATATTCAATCATTTGTCTTCATTTTGAAAGATATTGGAAGTCTCTAGGACAATATTTAGATTTATGGTGAATTTTTGAAAAAAATATTTGTTTACGTCCGCGCGTTACAAATTCATGCATTATTTTGTGATAATATTTTCTCTGTGTTGCTTTTATCGTTTTACAATGTGTTATATACCAAAATTATTGCAATTTAGTGTACATTACAACGAAAAAAAAGTAACTTGTTACCTTTAACCGTTTTGCGCACAGCGCGATTTGAATACAATTATATATGAAATTTCGTTTTTGCGCTATCATATATCGCATTATTTATATATGATAATGATAATTTTTTTCATTTCTGATGATTGCATACTAAACTTCAGCCAATGACAAAAAAAGGAGCCAAAAATGAACTCTTAATCTTGAAAATTAAGCGCGCTGTGATTTTTTGAAAAAAATATTTTTTCCGCTTCCGTGCTCACTCTGAAACAACACCGGCACATGGGAGACAATTTTTTTTTTACCTCTTCGGCGTAAGAGGGTTAAGTAAAAGAATGTATTTCACACTTCTCTCTCTTTTCAAAGGTAATGGTTGTCTAAGTCTTACAAAATATGTGTCATACCTTTACGACGGGGGTTTTCTCTCCCGACACCTGACGTGTACGAACTGACCTCTTTCTTCTCACCAAAAGGAATGTGACTTTCACAAGTGCCCTGGTCTATTAGACCTGTAACATCCGTACAAACGAATGTACATGCTTGACAACAAGACGAGCGGTCTCTCAGTTAAAACGCTTGCGTACCAAATTCCTTCACTCAAGAAAGCTGCCCCTACAGCTCAGCCTGTCTCCAAGCAAGACATGATATGTGATTCACTAACACTACACACTTGTAAGATGGCTCGGCCACCTATGTCGTCTGTGCACTCCTGTCGCACACCACATCAGCAACTAATGCACAATATATCAATTTACCACATGACTTAGGGCTACCTCCTTTGCTGGAGCCCTTGTGCTTCGTCGAATGCACAAAAGTTTAAGAACTCCTAGCTCACAAATTGTGATCAGTATAGCATCTAACATGATCATTAATATTGGTATTGTATAACGGTCACTAAAGAAAGGCTCATCCTTGTCACTAAGATAAGCAGAACTCGACGAATAGTTGTAGACGCAGGTCGAGTGCGTAAACCAACTCAGAACAACTCAGCACGCGCCATTAGACTCCTGATTTATCCCAGAACGTATCCTGAGACGGTATATCAGACATCTCATCCTTTGCAAAGCAGTCCATAGAAACGCCATTCATGTGTAGACTTGACTCAATCTCTGGTACTGTAGAACGAAGTCTTTTCCATCGCCACAATTACATAGAGTAGGGAATTCTCTAGTCATTGTGTGTCCGTATTTAAAAGGTCTACATGGTCATAAAATAACTACAGTCTTGCTTTACCCCACAAATCCGTCATTAATTAATATACTCGATCTACTAGTCAAATATTAAAAATTCCTTGCTAAAGAAAATATAATCTTTACCCACTGAATCCTCACAAATAATCCCATATATGACAAACACGCTATCAAAAGAGAACCCATAAAGTCTAATAGCAAAAACCCCTTTTATGGTTTATATAACTAACCTCCATAAAATATAATGCCGAACACCCTTTCTATCTAACTCACATACCCTGACAAATTATATCTCGGATCTAAAATGGAAGTGCTATTTAGAGCTTAACCCCCGTTACAACATCTCTTGTAAGAAAAGAAAAAAAAAGAAAAAGGGGAAAAAAATAAGATAACAAGAATAATAAGTGAACTTTCCCCCGTTACACAGCTTTCATAAGAGAAAAAGAAACGTATATAATTCAATATCTTTCCCAAAACGGAATGTGTACTGTTACGGAATTTGCTACCGCAGCAATCACATCGACCAGAAACGACCGGAAAAGAATCCATTTACATGATACATTCCCATGTAATGCCATAATCAACATCTACGAGAATAGTGCAATTCCCCGAGTAATCAATTCCAAAGGGAAAAATCCGCAACCGGACTCATTACAGCAACATTAGCAAAAATCCACCTGTGAACACCTCAGGTGCTTCGAACTGCAGCATAGTCAGACTCGCAATGCTAGAAACTCATGATTCTAAAAAAAAAAAATGTTCTATACTGAAACCACATCAGCACATTCCACAAAACTATCTCCAGAATATGACTAAGGTGTTCAAAATTTGTCTCAAAGACATAACTTTCTCAAACGATACTGCCCAATTATATAAAAAATTATCACCTATTCAGGATAAAAAACTATGATAAACTCACAATTCCATAATTATATACCGCCAAAAAAAAAAAAAAGAAAGTCACCCCCAAGGATTAATGCCATCTCCTTATATATATAAATCACCATCTTAATAATAACACCACTCCAGTGATGAAAATATTTCCTCCCTTTAATTAATAACCCCACACAAAACAAAAAAATCATCCCCAAAAAATTGTCCTTAAATCATAATTCCCCATGACATTACCCAAATTATATAAAACCCCTATGTCATCTATTTGACTCGTGAAACCCCAAAAATTCAGCCCCAAATATCATACACACAGGAATAGTCACGTTTATCATCACGTTTCTCTGCTAAAACAAAAATTTGCTGTATTACAACACATTCCCACGTAAAATATTAACCCCGAAATCTTACGCCAAAACGCCGCAGATTTGCGCATAATAAGCAAAAAAAAAACAGTAGAAGGAAATTAAAGAGAGAGAAAAAAAACGTAAAAGCATTCCGCCACCAAATTGCAAAAAACAGACAGCAAGGAAAAAAAGAAAAAAAATGCAATTGCGCGACTATATTAATCACCACAACCAATTCTTTTCAATTTTGAGATATGAGTTAACCTCGACTGACCTGTTTTTTCCTCCAAGACTACAAATCTGTTTCCAATTTTCTCTTCAATGACTTTAAAAGGACCCTCAAACTTTGGGCCTAATTTGTAATTTAAATCATTTCTTACTTTAAGTTTTAAAAATACCTTGTCTCCGATATTGATCTTGGGATCAGATGTTTTACTATTACTCTTCTGTACCATATCTCTGGTTGTGGATTCGAGATTACGGCTGAGACAAGCATGTCTCTCTCTCGCTGTGGATACCAACGCCTCGATCGTATCCTCCCCATGATGAGGCATAGTTAGCAAATCAAATGTGCCTCGTGCTGGACAACCAAACAAAGCTTCAAATGGGGACATTTTAATGGAATCACTAACCATAGTGTTAATACTGTCTAACAACATTGACATATCTGTCCCAATTCTTATCATTGCTACCTACAGTTTTCCTGAGAGCCTCGAGCACTTTCCTGTTTGCCCGTTCGCACAACCCATTAGCCTCGGGTCTGTATGGAATAGTTGTTACTTTCTGTATCCCCATGACTTCAGCTAAGCATTCCAAGGTTTTGTTCACAAACCCTCCCATTGTCGGTTAATAGAACTTCGGGTGAGCCATATCTGCAAATGATACCATTGAAAAATGCTATGGCTACTTCTTTGGCAGTTATATGCTTAAGTGGGAAAATTTCTACTATCCTTGTAAGTTCATCTAGTATCACTAACAAGTACTTGTTCACATATCTACTCACAAAAATTCCACAGGATATCCATATGCATTCTCTGAAAAGGTCTACTCGGTATAGGATACGATCCTAATTTGTATGAAGTTGTCCTTGCAGGCTTACATGGGTTGCACACCGTACAATTCCTTACGAAATTTTCCACATTTTTCCCCATGTTTTTCCAAATGTACTTAGCACGAACCTCATCATACGTTTTTTCTATTCCCAAGTGTGGACTACTGAACCTGCAATGAACTATATCCAAAACCACTGGAATTAGGACCTTCGGAATTACGATCTGTGTCGTATCTCCTTTACTTTCACTGGTTCTCAACTTATATTTAATTTTCCTAACCAATAGATTACCTTCCAACTCCAAACCCGAAAAAGGCAACTTATAACGTTTCCAAACTAATTCCCCTCTTAGAAACGCTTTTGCATCTGCTAAAATCTCGTCTTCATCTTGCCTTTGGTCTATGAGAGGTATATCCCATTGTATGGCCTCGCTAGTGACTTGCGCGACTTGGAAACCTTCCGTGTCGTGAAAACTCCTGCTGAGAGCATCAGCAACTACGTTAAATTTGCCCTCTATATATTTGAGCTTTGCATCAAAATCTCTGATAGTTAAAAACCATCGAGCTCTTTTAGGCGACAAATCGGGCTTATTAACCCTTAAACGCCGACTGGACGTATTTTACGTCGACATTTTTTGTCTCTCGGGTGCCGACTGGACGTATTTTACGTCGACATACAAAAGTTTTTTTTAAAATTCGCGGAAAAATACTTATAGGCCTACCAGTCTAAAACTTTTGAATCACGCGCCTTGGGGGATGCTGGGAGTTCACGGATCAAGGCCTTGTTTTGTTTTGAAGCGTGACCCAAGTGCGCATGCGCGATATCCCTTCTTCTCGCTCCAGCCAGCATCAGTAGCCCATCATCCGAGAGCGATCTTTCGTCAGAAGCGTGTTTTTCTGGACTTGTGCGAGACTTAAAACATTTGTGTTGCTACAGAACATTCCTAGATATGTCTCAACGACGTGTGGACCACGAAAGGCGCGTTTTACCCGTCAGAAGGGATCGTGTAAGGCGAGTTTTGGACCTGGATGCTGGCGAGGGGCCAAGCACCCAGCATGACCCCGCGCCTCAAGGCCGTTCTGTGCGGCCACGTGTGGCTGAAAGTGTTTTAGGAACACAGCGTATGCCTTTGGTTACCCCTAGGAAGCATGTGGGCATCCTTAGGGGCATTCGTAAGCATTTGGGAGGCCTCCAACCAAGGGACATAGATGAATATCTATCGGAGCTTGATCGGGAACATGTCCTCATTTTGATGGCGGATGGTCATCGAGTGATGAGGACATCAGTCCCGATGAAAGTGAGGATGAATATATGCCCCCAATGTCCGTTCGAGGCTCACATCCCGAAAGTGAGCTCGAATTCAGTGCGTTCAGTGCTTACGAGGGGGAATCTGAGGAGGGGGAGGATGGGGATACGGGGTCAAGTTTTATCGCAGAGGACGATACAGAAGTGAAGGCCTAAGTGAGGGTGATGGGCCCAACGGGGGAGGGTAGAGTGCAATATCGTGCCCGCACCCGTGTGCGTGCACAGGCACGTAGAAGGTCGGCTCGTCGCGCCAGCCAAGGTGAAGGTCGGTCGTCGGAGAGTGACGAGGGGTGGATGGAGGACCCCACCCCTCCTAACATGCACCCCTTCACGGCAACCCCTGGGATGACCGTACCAGTACCCCTGACTGTTTTGGGGTTCATCCAGCTTTTCCTGACGCGGGAATTGCTGGAATACCTGGTACACGAGACGGTGGACTACGCTCGGTACTGCCGGTATGAGCTGAGGACGACCTTGTCGTATTACTGGCGGGGTTGCAACCTCATTGACATGGCGCATTTTTGGGGGCTGCACATTTATTTTTTTGGTATGACACCTGCTTCCGACATCAGGCAACTATTGGAGGGGAGAAATTATTTTTTATGTATGCCTAATGTGCCCTGGCGTTATGTCCCGTGATAATTTCCTGGCGTTGACAGGTACTTCAACGCCTTCAAATTCAACCGAAGGGCCATACCCGGAATAACAGTGATCGCCTCATTTTAGTGCGCCCAGTGTTGGACTATATCCGTGATCGGTGTAGTAATCTCGTGATTCCTGGAAAGAACCTGTCTTTGGATGAGGGGATGATGCCTTACAAAGGGCGTCTTAGTATAAAAGTGTATAACCCCAAGAAGCCGAAGAAATATGGTGTGAAATTCTTTCTTATTACCGAGGCCAACACTGGATACGTTGTGGACTTTTCAGTGTATTCCGGGGTCTTCTCCACGCTGCATGACACTGTATTCAATCTTGTGGGACGTTTCCGTAACCAGGGATATCACCTGTTTATGGATAATTATTATAACTCGGTATCCCTGGCCCAGGAACTGTATGAAGCAGGTGTTCACGTCAGTGGTAACCTTCGGTTGGGTGCCTGGGGCCCCCGAATGTCCTCAAGAGGTTCGCTAGTCATCCGCAACACCTGGCAAGAGGAGAGACAGAGTGGCGGCGGAATGGCGCTGTCTTCGTCATCTGTTGGAAGGGTGTCCGACTCGTCCCCATGATTACGACGAGTCATGAACCCATCCAAGAAGAGATCGTACAGCGGAACAAGACACGTCGACAGGGCCGAGTTGTGTTTGAGGAGTTTCGTATCGAGCGGCCTACCGTCATTGGGCACTACAACAGGCACATGGGAGGAGTTGATCTCTTTGATCAGCTCATCCAGTATTATCCCTTTGCCAGGAGAACCAGAAGGTGGACACAGAAGCTCCTCAAATACATCCTTCAGTTGGCCCTCCAAAATGCCTACATACTGTACTGTGGGTACCGCGGTGACAATCTTCCGAGGTTGACCCACATACAGTTCCTAGAGGTAGCCGGGAATGCCCTCATCAACTTCGATCCCGATGAGTGGCCATCCATAACTGATCCCCTGCCCCGAGCTGCAGATCTGCCCCTAGAGGAAAGGGCAGATAGGAGGGCCAACTTTGCTCGACCTGCCGCCGCCCTTGCTGCCGCCGCCCCTGCTGACGACGCCCCTGCTGCCGCCGCCCCCCTGCTGACGCCGCCCCTGCTGACGACGCCCCTGCTGACGACGCCACCCCTGCTGACGACGCCCCTCTTGCTGCTGCCGCCCCTGCTGACGACGCCCCTCTTGCTGCCGGCCCCGCCATCACCGCTTCTCGTCGGGTAGTGGACCCTGTGTGTTGGCTGCAGCCAGGGGATCACATACTGGAGGCCTTACAAGGGCGAAGGCAGAAACGGTGCCGGGTGTACCATATGAATGGCAGAAGGAGAGACACCTGGTTCTTCTGTCGTCTCTGCAAAGTTGCTCTTTCCAGGATAGGGGAGTGTGACCGAAAATACCACACTAAGGTCATGTATTGGAGCGCGCCCCCTAAACCGACAGCGGAGGGCGCACGGGGCCGCCGGGTCCATCAGCAGTAAGGGCGCGCGTCTCCCTCCTCCACCTGTACCTCGTCATGTCGAGTGGAAAAAAATGCAAGACTCTTCAATGGAGGAGGGAGAAACAAGAATAGAACAAAGAGTCAGGATTACGAGTGAGTATTCTGCATTTTTTCATATTTATTTTTGTACATGAAAACTTACCCAGCAGATATATACTTAGCTATAGACTCGGTCGTCCATAGCTAAGTATATATCTGCCAGGTAAGTATGTACAAAACTTTATTGTATCTTAACAATATCATTTTTATATTTATTACAATTTTTTATATATTGGTATCTATGCATGATAAAATAATAATAAGACATTTCATTGTATGCAAAAAGAGAAGTGTCACCTGCATTCTTTTTATTTATGTATTGGTACCAGAATCGAAGAATGTAATATATATTTTATTTTTCAGTATAAATATATATATATATATATATATATAATATATATATATATATATATATATATATATATATCTATATATATATAATATATATTATAAATATTGTTTTTTTTGGGTAAGCAAATTACTTACAGTCTAGTAATATTCAATCATTTACCTTCACTTTAAAACAAATTGCAAGTCTCTAGAACAATATCTCGATTTATGGTGAATATTTGAAAAAAATATTTTTATTCCCTCCGTGCGCCGATTCTCGGCAGCGAATCTCCGAAATGCGGTCACATTCTCCTAATATTTGTGCCTTTTCATATTACGCTTATTTTAGAGTTTTATATATGGAAATGTGCGCAAAAACATGCACACTATAACAAAAAATATTGGAAGGTTGTAGCATTTCTCATTTTTGAAATATTTGCATATAAAGTACGATAAGTACGAAAAAAACTACGATCGGTCAACTTTGACTCAACCGAAATGGTCAAAAAACGCATTTGTAACATAAAAATCTTACAATCTAGTAATATTCAATCATTTATCTTCACTTTAAAACAAATTGCAAGTCTCTAGAACAATATCTCGATTTATGGTGAATTTTTGAAAAAAATATTTTTTTTCCCTCCGCGCGCCGATTCTCGGCCGAAAATCTCCGAAACGCGTAGGTCACATTCTCCTAATATTTGTGCCTTTTCATATTACGCTTTTTTTTAGAGTTTTATATATGGAAATGTGCGCAAAAACATGCACAATATAACAAAAAATATTGGAAGGTTGTAGCATTTCTCATTTTTGAAATATTTGCATATAAAGTACGATAAGTACGAAAAAAACTACGATCGGTCAACTTTGACTCAACCGAAAAGGTAAAAAAAACGCATTTGTAACATAAAAATCTTACAGTCTAGTAATATTCAATCATTTATCTTCATTTTAAAACAAATTGCAAGTCTCTAGAAAATATCTCGATTTATGGTGAATTTTTGAAAAAATATTTTTATTCCCTCCGCGTGCCGATTCTCGGCAGCGAATCTCCGAAATGCGGTCACATTCTCCTAATATTTGTGCCTTTTCATATTACGCTTATTTTAGAGTTTTATATATGGAAATGTGCGCAAAAACATGCACACTATAACAAAAAATATTGGAAGGTTGTAGCATTTCTCATTTTTGAAATATTTGCATATAAAGTACGATAAAAGTACGAACCAAGAAAAAAAAAACTAACGATCGGTCAAATTTGACTCAACCGAAATGGTCGAAAAACGCATTTGTAACATAAAAATCTTACAGTCTAGTAATATTAAATAATTTATCTTCACTTTAAAACAAATTGCAAGTCTCTAGAACAATATCTCGATTTATGGTGAATTTTTGAAAAAAATATTTTTTTTCCTTCCGCGCGCCGATTCTCGGCCGAAAATCTCCGAAACGCGTTGGTCACATTCTCCTAATATTTGTGCCTTTTCATATTACGCTTTTTTTAGAGGTTTATATATGGAAATGTGCGCAAAAATATGCTCAATATAACAAAAAATATTGGAAGGTTGTAGCATTTCTCATTTTTGAAATATTTGCATATAAAGTACGATAAGTACGAAAAAAACTACGATCGGTCAAATTTGACTCAACCGAAATGGTCGAAAAACGCATTTGTAACATAAAAATCTTACAGTCTAGTAATATTCAATCATTTATCTTCACTTTAAAACAAATTGCAAGTCTCTAGAATAATATCTCGATTTATGGTGAATATTTGAAAAAAATATTTTTTTTCCGTCCACGCGCCGATTCTCGGCAGCGAATCTCCGAAACGCGTAGGTCACATTCTCCTAATATTTGTGCCTTTTCATATTACGCTTTTTTTTTAGAGTTTTATATATGAAAATGTGTGCAAAAACATGCACAATATAACTAAAAATATTGGAAGGTTGTAGCATTTCTCATTTTTGAAATATTTGCATATAAAGTACGATAAGTACGAAAAAAACTACGATCGGTCAACTTTGACTCAACCGAAATGGTCGAAAAACGCATTTGTAACATAAAAATCTTACAGTCTAGTAATATTCAATCATTTATCTTCACTTTAAAACAAATTGCATGTCTCTAGAACAATATCTCGATTTATGGTGAATATTTGAAAAAATATTTTTATTCCGTCCGCGTGCCGATTCTCGGCCGAAAATCTCCGAAACGCGTAGGTCACATTCTCCTAATATTTGTGCCTTTTCATATTACGCTTTTTTTAGAGTTTTATATATGAAAATGTGCGCAAAAAATTCACAATATAACAAAAATTATTGGAAGGTTGTAGCATTTCTCATTTTTTTTTTATTCGCATATAAAAAAAATTTTAAACAAAAATTCCACATTCGGTCAACTTTAACTCGTCCGAAATGGTCGAAAACTGCATTTGTAAGCTAAAACTCTTACAGTATCGTAATATTCCATCATTTACCTTCATTTTGAAACAAAATGCAAGTCTCTATAACAATATTTCGATTTATGGTGAATTTTTTTAAAAAATTATTTTTTTATGTCCGCGCGCTACGAATTCATGCATCATTTTGTGATAATATTTTCTCTGTGTTGCTTTTATCGTTTTACAATGTGTTATATACCAAAATGATACAATTTAAGTGCACATTACAACGAAAAAAAAGTAACTTGTTACCTCTAACCGTTTTGCGCACAGCGCGATTTGAATACAATTATATATGAAATTTCGTTTTTGCGCTATCATATATCGCATTATTTATATATGATAATGATAATTTTTTTCATTTCTGATGGTTGCATACTACACTTCAAGCAATGACAAAAAAAAAGGAGCCAAAAATGAACTCTTAATCTTGAAAACTAAGTGCGCTGTGATTTTTTGAAAAAAATATTTTTTCCGCTTCCGCGCTCACTCTCAAACCCCTCCGGCATACGGGAGTCATTTTTTTATTTACCGCTCCGGCGTAAGAGGGTTAAAAAGATCCAGTAATGGCTTGTGGTCTGTAAGAACTTCTACTTTATTCCCCATCAATAACATTTTAAAATGAACTAAGCTCGACACTATTGCAAAGGCTTCTTTATCTATGGTGGCCATGGATCTCTCGGTGCTGCCCTTTGCCCTGAACTTCCTGCTATAAAAAGCTATAGAATGGAATTTCCCATCGAACTTTTGCATAAGGCAAGCACCTATACCTTCCTGGCTTGCATCAGTCACTAATGTAAAAGGTTCACTAAAATCTGGAAACTTCAAAACGGGGATTCATTAGCGCGTCCTTGAGCTTTTGAAAACTCTCCGCCTGAGGTTCCTTCGATTGAAATTGAACGTCTTCCCGCAGTACATCAGTTAGGGGAGCTGCTATATTAGAGAACCCTTTCACAAACCTCCTGAAGAAACCGGTGATATCCAGGAATGACTTAATCTCTTTCTTTGATCTGGGGGTGCGAAAATTCGCTATTGCTTTGACTTTATCGTCATTTACTCTAACCCCTTCCTTAGATATGACGTGGCTTAGATATGATCTGCTTTTTCAAGAACGAGCACTTGGCTAGCTTAATTTTCAACCCCGCTAATCTAAGCCTCCTAAGTACTTCTGTAAGCACTTCCAGGTGTTGTGCGATCGTGTCTGTTGCGACCAGGATGTCATCCATATACGTACACAAAAACATTTTTGCCCAATAACCCATGCAAAACTGTGTTCACCAACCTGGTAAAGGTCATCGGACTGTCTGAAAAACCGAAAGGCATTTGCTTAAATTCATAGTGTCCCTTGGGCACTGAAAAAGAGGTATATTCCTTGCTACTCTCACTAAGAGGGAACTTTAAAAACCCTGCACCAAATCAATTGAGCTATAAATATCATGTCCCCCAATTTCAACAAAAAGATCTGGTATCCACGCGACTGGGTAGTGGTCAGGGATCATCTTCTCATTTAAACGTCTAAAATCGACGCATACACGGACAGAACCGTCTTTCTTAGGCACCGCTAACAAGGGAAAGTTGTAAGGAGACACGCTAGGTCTAATGATTCCTTCTTCTTCCCATCTATTAACCTCTTTCTCTACCTGTTCCCTGATTTTGAAAGGTATGCGATATGCAGGAATATAAATAGGTTTTGTGCCACTCTCCAAATTTACCTTATGCTCTAACACATTAATCAACCCCAATTTATCACCTTGTAAGGCTACCGTATCCCCAAATTCTGCCAAGAGCCCGCTTATTGCTTCAACGTGTTCGCTATAGTCCGCATTAGCTAAATGTTCTCGAAATATTCGTTTCCTTGATTGCATTTCTGCCTCTGAAAACTCTGGTTTCCCCTCTACGATAGCCACTGAATCACTATCATAATTCCAATCTTGGAAATCCAATATATATTTATTCCTCTGGTATTTCCTAACTGTATCATTACAGTTTAGCAACTCTAACCACGTAAACCCATCCTTGGATACACTGTTCACCAATGCCGTGCTAACAACCCTTCTAAGCTTTTCACTATTTTCAATAACACACACATCTGTGGGTTTTCTCATTTCCTTCAATTTAACTTTTACCATAGTCTTCGAACCAGGTAGTAACATAATATCTTTGGATAAAACACCTCTATATTTGTGGTTAATACCTCCCCTTTCCACTGCCCCATACACATTACCACCCCCAGTATACCCCCAGTATCATCCCCAGCATTGTTAGTATCAGAAATAACATCAATATTAGTATAAACATCACCATCCAAAGTATCATCACCACCACTGTTATCCCTGTGAACTCTGATAGAACCCCTGTAATCATTTCCCATATCAGCAATGTGGGTTTTAATATTACCTTTCTCCATAACACTTGTATCACAGCCATTAATATCACCAAGCACATCTCCTCTTTCAATAACCTCCATGTCCTCCGTTCTATTCATGTCATAAGGCATAAAAACACCAGGTATCCCGACTGTTATCCCATTAACACCGCATGGATCGAAATCTTGTCTCTTATACAAGCAGGATGACCCAGCAAAAGTCTGTTGCCCAATGCAATTCCTTTCATTACCAAAAATGGTTCTGTTAACACTCTGTCACCGAGAGTAAACTGTATTTGAACACAACCCAGGGTATTTAATCTATGGCCTTGCACATCACACACCGTCTTCGTTGAGGGTTGCAAAGGGTGATTGGAAAACATGTATTGATACAAATTATAGTCCATTAGATTTATTGACGCCCCCGAGTCTATAAATATTGGGATATCCACATCCCCTACTTTTCCATAGACTATAGGTCTAGGCTCTGGGGCATCCCCCAGGAGACCACAATGGCATGTACCAATCACCTGTACCCTTTTTGTTGATCGGGCCTCCAAAAATTTTGCCGATCCCTTTGTCCTCTGGTTTGACCTGCCTGGGAAGTGTAGGCCTCGCATCTCTCCGTATCTGAGATGGACAAGATTGCCAATAATGATCAGTGCTCTTACACATTCCACAATATTTAATCCTACACAATTTCTTTGGATGGCCTGGTTTATTGCAGTTGAAACAGCGCAACTGCTGTTGCTTTTGATCGATCGATCTTTTGTTATATTCAACTTTTGGACACAGACGAGGAGGAGAAAATTCTGTGTCTCTTTGCACTCTATCCCTCGGGTCTGTCCCATTAAAAATTGTACTATCTACATTGGGACATTTAAACATATGTTTCTCAATTTGTGCATAAAGTAATTCTTCGTCTGAAGTAGGTTCAATCTTTTCATCAAAGCTATTCACTATCGCATCCGGTACATCGTGCAAGAGCAGGGAAAAATAGATCAGTTTATGAATGTTCTTAAGAGAGACATTACTCCCTGTAACCCATTTAGATGTTTTCAATTTTCTTACCCAATCCGCCAGTGTGTCAAAAAGTTTTGAGCTATGTTCTACGAGGCTATTAGTGCCCTTCCGTAATTTATAAAGGCCCGGAAGGTCCCTCACCATACCTCCGTGTTCCTTTGAGCCATAAGCTGTTTTCAAAAATGCTTGCAAATCCGTCCAGGTATGACATTTTGTAAATTGGAAACTCCTGCAACGATGGGAGAGATCTCCCCTATTGAAATCTAGCAAAGCTTTCGCCT
>NC_087218.1:30942095-31024595 GCF_015104395.2 Macrobrachium nipponense | reverse complement strand
CTAGCGGAGTATTCCTTCGTCAAGATTCTTTTTCTTCCACCCAACACCACCCCTCTCCTCCAGCCCATGGACCAGCAAGTGATAGCGAACTTTAAGAAGCAGTACACGAAACATCTTTTCAAGAGATGCTTCGACATCACCGATACCACAAACCTCACCTGGCGTCAATTTTGGAAGGAGCATTTCGACATCGTCATTTGCATCCGATTCATCGACCAAGCTTGGCAGGAGGTTTCGAGGCGAACCTTGAATTCCTCGTGGAGGAAACTCTGGCCTGATGCCGTATCCGCCCGAGACTTCGAGGAATTGGACGTGGGCGAAGCTGGTGCTGCAGATTCAGAAACAGTTGACGATCCTGAAACTGTTTTGGAACCAGATCTTGACGAGATCGTTGCACTCGGCAAGTCCATGGGGCTGGTCGTCGACGAGGACGACATCAATGACCTTCTCGAGGAGCACTAAGAGGAGCTTACGACGGATGACCTGAAGGAGTTGGAGGCCATGCAAATTAATGTCGTTCAAGAGAAGTTCTTTAGCAGTGGCGAGGAAGAGGAGGAGGAGCCTATGACAACGGCAGAAATTAAGGATATTCTAGGCGCTTTTCATAAAGTGCAATCGTTTATCGAAAAAAGACACCCCGAAAAGGCTCACACAGGTCGTATGCTTGCGCAGTTCGATGACGTTTGCCTGAGTCGTTTCAGGAACATTGTGAAAAGTAGGCAGAAGCAATCTTCCTTGGATTGTTATTTTTTAAAGAGGCCTTCAGCATTAGCAGGAGTAAGCAAAAAGGAAGAACCAAGTGATAAAAAACAGAAAGTTGAAAGCAAAAAGGAAGAACCAAGTGATGAAAAACAGAACGTTGAAAGTGGTGATGAAGTTGAAATTCTGAAAAAAAAAAAAAAAAAAAAAAACCTACGTAAAAGTTAAAAAAAAAAGTTAAAAATAAAAAAAAGAAAAAAAAAATGTAATTTGTAGATTTTTGTAAGTTAAGTGTTACAGTTTTGTTAATGTGTTTCGTAAATTTTAGTTTTATTGTTTTCCTTAAATTTTTTATGTTTTCATAAAGTTAAGTGTTCGTATGTACGTACTTTATCTGCCATTTGTCCTCCTCTTCCTCTGCCGCCACTTTCGGAGATAGCCTCACTCGAAAGGTAAGCTTCCACATTTTACATTACAGTAATAATATTTCTTGTACACTAATATACACTTTATTTACAGGTTTTGCATTTTCATTCTTAATTTAGGTATTGAATGGTCCAAATTGTTGTAGTATTTCATTGTTTATAGGTCAATTTAGCTTTATTATGAAATTTGATGGGGTGTTTTTGGAGGGCTTGGAACGGATTAGCCATTTTACATGTAAAATGTGTTCCAAGATACGAAAAACTCATGATACGAAGGCCGCCTCGGAACGGATTAATTTCGTATCTCGAGGTACCACTGTATATATATATATATATATATATATATATATATATATATATATATATATATATATATATATATATATATAATATATATATATATATATATATATATTCTTATGTATGGGTAGGGCCTTGAGAACCAAATACATAAATGGAAAATATTAGAGGGAAAAATGCAGAATAACTTGCTTCTCACTTACCTTAAAAAGGATTGATTTGGTTATTTTTACTCTAGCAAAGGTTGCCATTAAAAACCAGCCAATTAATCTACTTTATTTATTTACAAGAGGCCGTTGAATGGCCTGGAAAAAGTAAATGCAACTTGTCTGCAGGTGGACCAATTTTATCTTTCACAAGGGGAGAGCTGGCTAAAATCAGATTAACGCCAATGCTGGTTTCCAAAATTACTCATTGTTATCTTGCGTTTAAGGAAGCACTTGCGACTTGCGAGCGAGGAGACATGGATACGTGACTCGGCAAAGATCTGGAAGAGTTCCCACATTAGACACACAATAAAATAAAGACTTCTTGCACAAGTTACAGTTATTCAATTTTATCTAACACACTGTGGGAGGAACTCTAGTGTTTAAATGAGATATTCAATGAAGACTTTGTCTGTCTGGGACGATCACAAAAGGTGGCATGCGGCCACGAGGCCAGGAAAGGAACAAAGGGATGTCATTTGAGAGTTAGAAGTTCGAATTTGAAAATATGGAGTAGTTTCTTGACTCAGAGGGAAAGAACTGGCAATGTGACTGTATCTCAAGATGTACCCGGATGCCTTATGTAAGTGGACCTTTGTAGAAAATGGCGTCGGCTTTGTCCGAGGTCTGGGCCGCCAGTTAGCCCCCTTTTGTAGGCCTTAATGGAAGGCTGGCTTGGACATCTGTCCTAGGTCACGGACTGGAGTGGATTGAGATCGTCGTCAGGCACGAAGCATGGGTTTTGGGGTCAGCTTATCCCCCCATTCTCGCCGGTCATCCTGGGAACAGAGCATATCACCAGCGAGAGGTTCACAGGATAAAAGATCTTAAGAGTAGGCCTAAGAAGAACCTAGCTAACTACACACTTCCTTTTTGGATACATCCCTAAGGCTTACAGGAGTCTTTATTCCCACTTTTTGCTACTACGGAAATTCCAATCTATCGACCTGCCTGGTGTTTTCCACCTAAAATCAGCTGATGTTAGGGGAAAATGGCTGAGGGGAAAATGGCTGCTCTTCTAGAACTGAATAAAAATGAATTATATTGTGAAGACGAGGCGATCAAAATTTGTAACAATATGTATATATCTGAAAGCCTGATAATTAGAAGGCTGACATCTATACAAATACACACACACACACACATGCACACACACTATATATATATATATATATATATATATATATATATATATATATATATATATAAAAGTGTTCCCCTCGTATTTGCGGGGAATGTGTACCAGACACCCATGTGAATAGCCCTCCTTCCCCCAATTGGATAAACAGACTGGGAATCACTAATTTTTTATTAATCTTATCAATATTTGAAAATTAGTTATAAGGTAAATCATTTATTTATGTTTTACATAAGTAAGAGAGAGAGAGAGAGAGAGAGAGAGAGAGAGAGAGAGAGAGAGAGAGAGATGAATGATTGTTTAATCTCATTGAACTTAATATTATTTGAAAACTAGTTCTGTATATTATTATTTCACCATAAAATGTAGTAATGCGCTTGAAGACATCCTGTATACATAAACTTCCATGCCAAACAGAGAGCGAGAGTTACCACTATGACATGTGTATCTCATGTGGCAAAAGAAAAGAGAGAGAGAGAGAGAGAGAGAGAGATCTGTATTTGAAAGAGTGAAATGGAAAGGTTATTGTAGTATTTCTTTAAAATACTATCTCATATGATTTTTGTAATTCCAGTTATATTATTATTATTATTTGAAAATATTAATAAACATATACATACATGTACCATAAAAATCTCTCATCTCAGTAAGAGAGAGAGAGAGAGAGAGAGAGAGAGAGAGAGAGAGAGAGAGAGAGAGAGAGAGATCACTTTAGTATTTTCTTTAATGATTTGATATTATTGCTCTTTAAATTAATATTGATATTTGAAAATTAGTAAATCATTTTTTCATATATTCAACTTCCCTGTCAGATATATACTTAGCTATAGACTCCGTCGTCCCCGACAGAAATTCGAATTTCGCGGCACACGCTACAGGTAGGTAGGTCAGGTGATCTACCGTCCCGCCGCTGGGTGGCAGGAATAGGAACCATTACCTTCTAGAACCAGATTTTCTCTGTCGGTTGGAATGTAAACATACGTTTGCAGTTCCTTCTGACTTGATTTTCGTGTTTCATCGCCATCGATCTTCTGGGCTGTCTTTTGCAGGGAAGTACTGGGTCTTTGGTTCGGCATACGATTTTATGAACTTTTTAATGAATTTCGCTTCGAAATTTCGAAGAAAATATTAAGTGAAACTACCGAAATTATCGGTAGACACTCACATAGTTTACAAGAATGGGAATTATTAATATTTATTCATTATTACATGTAATAAAGGTTACAACTTATTGAGGAAATATTAAACTCTAATTTCCTACTTTAGGAAGTCAGAAAAGCATATAACTAGATACGCTTACTTTAGAAGCTTTAATAGCGTTTGTGCTAACGAGCAGTTAGAGTATTAGCAGTACTAGTAGTTGTTGCATCCTCATCACCTTTTTACTCCACAGAAACTACAAATTTATATATGCAAATTTGAAGATAATGGATGTAGCTCAAAATGCGAGCTCTTAAAAGGTAAGAAGTGAATATAGTGTTCCCCATTGAAGTGGAGGGTGTGTCTGATCGGCTCTGTCTCGCTCCCAGGTCTAGACCTCTTCCAAACTCACAAGCCCAGAGGAGAAGGAATGTCGAAAGCCGCATGGAGGTTTCAGAGAATCCCCACCGATCAGGCGTCCCCTCGGCAGACTCTGTAGAACGTCCCAGACTGCCAAGTTCGCCATTGGAAAGGCGTCCTAAAATAGTGGAGGGTGTGTTCCGATTGGCTCTGTCTCGCTCTGAGGCCTAGACCTCTTCCAAGCTCACAAGCCCAGAGGAGAAGGAATGTCGAAAGCCTTAAGGAGGTTTCAGAGAATCCCCACCGGTCGGGCGTCCCCTCGGCAGGATCTGTAGTAGCGTCCCAGACTGCCAAGGATAGCCGTTGGAAAGGCATCCTAAAACAGTGGTTTTTCATCATCTGAGTCTTCCTCGAAAGGAAAATAGGGTGGAGTTCTGACAAGCTGTCGAGACCTTCTAAAAGATCGTGGAAATCGCCAGCTTGGGATTCTAGCCCGGAAAGTTTTCTGGAAGACTATCCACCTGAGAAGAAGAAGAAAGACATTTATTCATTAAATCCTCCTTCCCCTAGATTGGATACGGAGAAAGAAGACGACGCTACGAAGATCCTAGGAGAAAGGCAACAGTAGATATCTTCGTTAATAGAAGTTTTGAAGAAGGATCCTCCCAGGAGAAAGGATTGCTTCCTTCCTGTTAAGAAATCCTGTCCGATAGAAGTCTTTGACAGCTCGGACGAGACGGCCAGGCGCAAATCGCCGACAAGGCGAGAGGATTCTAAAGAGGCGCCTGAAGCGGCTGAAATGAGGGACAAAGCGCCTGAAACGAGGCGCCTGGAAATGAGGCGCAAAGCGCCTGAAGCGCCTGAAATGAGGCGCAAAGCACCTGAAACAAGGCACAAAGCACCTGAAGCTATAAACCAGGATCTTCATCGGAGATGGAGTTAGAGCCTGATTCTGCGAAAGGTGAAAGACATTCGAGGCCTTCTCCTGATAAGGACGGGAGTTGTCGCACAGGCGGCCGTTGCCCTTCTCAGGATAGTCTTAATGCAAGTAAAGGCAAGGGCAAGATCGGCTTTTTTCCTGGCGGGGACTCAAGATGTCGCACAGGCGGCCGTAGCCCTTGTCAGGTTAGAATCGGTTCTGCTAAAAGCTCTTCACCTTACGAAAGGAGGCGCTCTCCTCCGGTTGCTCATTCTTCTCCCAACTTGATGGACAGGAAATGGAAGATAGATCGGAATTGGAAGCCAATAAGGGAGCAGGTCTCTCAGTTTATAAGACCTTAGCGACCTTTTTTATTGGAAAAATTAGTTCATTACTAATAAGACGATATTAAAATCTTCCCCCTTCTAAAATAATGCAACCAACCATTTACAGAAAGAGTGGCAATCGTTTGCAAATTGAACAAGATTTGTACGAGCTCTCATTCATTGATTAGAGGCTCTTCCAGATAATAGAGGCGTAGAATACGGCCTTATATCCAAGAGAATAAAAAATTTGAGGGATTCTCTTCGATCCTAGGGTTTTCATTGCGATCTCTTTCGACTAATACTAATTCGTGTTTATTGACGAAAAGAACGAAGAGGGCAAGATTTCCATTCTCTCTCTGCATCGGAAAGGAAAGAATGTAGTAAGAAGATTTAAGAGTATACGACTACTGAATGACAAGTCATATACGTATAACATAGTTGCCTTTCTGGTTCGCTACGGAATTATCTATATCCTTACAGGAATTTCCTAGTAAGGAATTCGCTTAAAAGGTTTGTTACGACGATACCTAGTCAGCTTCGGTATTTAACAAAGGTTATTTGGCTTAAATACGCATTATTGAGGGCTTCCTTATGCTCGAGAATAATTTTGTTATATTCCTTCATTGAATGGAATAACTGGCAACTCAGGAAGAAGACAGTGAGTCAGCGAAGGAGACGACTGTAATTGTAAGCCAATACAGTACCATCCAGTTGTCGGTCATGAGCGGTTAGTTACATATCTCTCTCCTATGGGATCGAATGGTTAACCGTGTATTCCCCCTACAATCATGGACTTAGCCACGAATTGAGGGGATTTATAGGTATACATGAATAACATGGTATTCGTTTTGCTAAGAAGTTTTCAATAAAAAGATCACTTATAACCTTGCAGTAATGTTTACCGCAATGTATCAGAATTATATGAATGAGACTACAAATGAATTTAATGCAGTAGAGCTATATATATTAATTGATGCTCTCATGCTTACAGAAGCAAAATATTGGACTTGCTAACTTTTCGATATAGCGAGTTATTAATCGAAGGGTTCAGTAGCCTCTCTGACAGCAGGCTCAGTAACGGCACGGTTTGTTCCTGATTTCGTTCCCCGTCTATCTTGAAGGGGGCTCGATCCCAAGGAGGGACGAAAGGACTTAAATCAATTAACCCTCTTACGCCGACTGGACGTATTTTAAGTCTACATTTTTTGTCTCCCGTGTGCCGACTGGACGTATTTTACGTCGACTTACAAAAGTTTTTTTTTAAATTCGCGGAAAAATACTTATAGGCCTACCAGCCGAAAACTTTTGAATCACGCGCCTTGGGGGATGCTGGGAGTTCACGGATCAAGGTGTTGTTTTGTTTACAATCGTTACGCAGGCGCGCAAGCGCGAATTTCTTTCTTGCCGCACTAAAAAGTATCTGTGACACATTTCGGAAATTATTTCGTCACTTTGACATAATTTTTGTACCATTGTAAATTAGCCGTTACATGAAGTATTATATATGAAAATGTGCGCATTATTATGTAGAATACAACAATAAAATACTCATGATTGTAGCTTTTATCAGTTTTGAGATATTTTCATATAAATAACGATAATTGCCAAAATTTCAACCTTCGGTCAACTTTGACTCAACCGAAATGGTCGAAAAACGCAATTGTAAGCTAAAACTCTTTTATTTTAGTAATATTCAATCATTTACCTTAATTTTGCAACTAATTGGAAGTCTCTAGCACAATATTTCGATTTATGGTGAATTTATGAAAAAACCTTTTCCTTACGTCCGCGCGGTAACTCTTCCGAAAAAAATCATAAATGCGATTGTGGTAATGTTTGCACCATTTTAAAATTAGCCGTTATATAAAGTTTTATATATGGAAATGTGAGCAATTTCATGCACAATACAACTAAAAACAACCCATGGTTGTAGCTTTTATCAGTTTTGAGATATTTTCATATAAATACAATAATTGCCAAAATTTCAACCTTCGGTCAACTTTGACTCTACCGAAATGGTAGAAAAATGCAATTGTAAGCTAAAACGCTTATATTCTAGTAATATTCAAGCATTTACCTTCATTTTGCAACAAATTGGAAGTCTTTAGCACAATATTTCGATTTATGGTGAATTTATGAAAAAATAACATTTTCTTTACGTCCGCGCGGTAACTCTTCCGAAAAAAATCGTACGTGCGATTGTGGTAATGTTTGCACAATTTTAAATTAGCCGTTACATAAAGTTTTATATATGAAAATGTGCGCAATTTCATGTAGAATACAACAAAAATTAATTAAAGGTTGTAGCTTTTCTCATTTTTGAAATATTTGCATATAAATCACGATAAATAGAAAAAAACCACGTTCGGTCAACTTTGACTACCGAAATGGTCGAAAAACGCAATTGTAAGCTAAAACTCTTACAGTCTAGTAATATTCAGTCATTTATCTTCATCTTGAAACAAATTCGAAGTCTCTAGCAAAATATTTAGATTTATGGTAAATTTTTAAAAAATCTTTCCTTCCCTCCGCGCGCGGATTCTCTGCCACAAATCTCCGAAATGCGTACGTCCCATTCTCGGAATATTTGCTCCGTTTCATATTAGGCATTTCATAGAGTTTTTTTATATGAAAATATGCGCAATTTTATGTAGAATAAAATGAAAAATATTTGAAGGTTGTAGCTTTTCTTATTTCCGAAATAATTGCATATGAAAATATATATATAAAAAAAATCGACATTCGGTCAACTTTTACTCGTCAGGTATGGTCGAAAACTGCAATTGTAAGCTAATACTCTTACAGTATAGTAATATTCAATCATTTGTCTTCATTTTGAAAGAAATTGGAAGTCTCTAGGACAATATTTAGATTTATGGTGAATTTTTGAAAAAAATATTTGTTTACGTCCGGGCGTTACGAATTCATGCATTATTTTGTGATAATATTTTCTCTGTGTTGCTTTTATCGTTTTACAATGTGTTATATACCAAAATGATTGCAATTTAGTGTACATTACAACGAAAAAAAAGTAACTTGTTACCTTTAACCATTTTGCGCACAGCGCGATTTGAATACAATTATATATGAAATTTCATTTTTGCGCTATCATATATCGCATTATTTATATATGATAATGATAATTTTTTTCATTTCTGATGGTTGCATACTAAACTTCAGGCAATGACAAAAAAAAAGGAGCCAAAAATGAACTCTTAATCTTCAAAACTAAGCGCGCTGTGATTTTTTGAAAAAAATATTTTTTCTGCTTCCGTGCTCACTCTGAAACACCTCCGGCACACGGGAGACAATTTTTTTTTTACCGCTTCGGCGTAAGAGGGTTAAGCCATTTCTACAGGTCTCTCATATTTCAAGAAGTATTGAGAATCTCTTTTTTTCGCCTCTTTTCGCGTTAACAAGAGAGAATCTGTTCAGAACACAGACACGGAACGTAACGATCCTTAAGAGGTTCGTTGCATGTCCGTGAGAACCTTCTCGATCGACAATATAACTATTGACGTATATCTAATCTTAGTTGGAAAGAGAGTTGTGGAAACCTGCGAGATGTCTTCGTCATAGATCTCTTCGCAAGATGGAAGACAAACATGCTGCTTCTATACTGCTTTCTTATTCTCGAACCAAGAAAGGTAGCAATATATGCCATTTTTTAGTTTAAAAAGGGGAATAAACTTTAGTCTTTTTTCCCCTAGATTATACATTCTTAATGGATATTAAGATAAATGGGCGTCAAAGGAAGAGAGAATGATACTTTATGCCTCATTTTGGTCTTAGAGAGATTAGATTCACAGAGGTCACGTTCTTCTCACAGCATGTTTTAGAAGTCTGTTCCAAGAAAGTTTGGATTTTTGATCATCATCTATTATAAATAGACCTTAACAACCTCTCCACTCTGAGTCTGTCTGCGTGCAGACTGACCAGAAGTGGACATGAATGAGATGATTTTTCAAGGTGAATGACAATAGTCATGGCCAGGACATAGAATTGCTGCAGATCGTGTTTGATGGAAGAGGAAACTGTCCTCTTCCGATACCTCTGTGAACCACATATAGGTTTTTTCTTCCTTTTCAGAGGGAAGAATCACCTTTGTATATATCTGCTATCAAAGAGTGCAGTAAAAGGCTATACTCTGTCTATACAAGGAGAATTAGAGATAGCAGAGGATTAAGATCTTCGGGATCTTATACGATATCTCAATACGACAAGAGTAGGATATCATGTACTTCGAATGGGATCTTTTGTGGCCTCAGATTCCGTGTTCCTACAAGATGGAACTGCTCCTCATCAAACTTCTTTGAGAAATTTTATGAGGGAATTCTTTGTTTTCTCTTGGCCCTTAACTACCAAGAAGACAAGTGAATTTTTTGTGCATTGGAATCTGGCATCAGATTCAATGGAGACTCGGCAATGGGTTCTTGCCAGCATAGTATGTCTGGCAAAAGAACTAAAACCCTCTATTCCTGACGCAACGCTTTTAGATAGAAGTTTTGTTGCCCAGGCAGGGTACTTACGTTTTCACCTACATAAGAAGAGATGGTTTAAACGTTTTGCCTACAAAGTCTTTGGGATGCGATGAGGGCTCGAAATGCTTCCCAGAAAGTATTCAGAGGGATACAATGAAGAGCTAGAAATTAGGAGTCCTCCCAATTTAAGCTTGGAGTTTCCTTCGACTTCCAAGCCCCTTCCCTTCCTTGGACAAGGATAGGGAAGATTCTGCAACGAGGAACTTCATCAACAAGTAAGAAGAGATCTCGTTAGTAACGGAAGGATTCAAGAAGGATCCTCCTCGGAGGAAGACTCTTATCTCTCGTACTGTTAGATGTCCTATCGTCTAATGGATGTAGTTTACTACAATCACCTCCCCTTGCTGGAGAGGCCAAAAGCTCAAAGTGGAAGAATTTCTTCCACCTTTCTCCAGTCTCCTGATAAACTATTGTGGAGGTTCAGGACTTTCGGACAATGTAGCGCCAACCAGGCGCCAAATGCCAAAACAGGCGTAAAAAACGCCAGAGGCAGACAGTTTCAAGGAACACTGTCATTGTCTGATGAAGAGAAAAAGGGGGCCTCCAACCTAGCGCAGATGCGCTAGAGGCGAACAAATCGGACAGATAAGAGTGTCCGATGTGGGCATCGCCAGATATCCTCGAGACTCTACCAAGCTCGAAGCTCCAGCAAGTGGAGAGGAGTCAGCCAGGCGCCAGGCGCCAAATAGTGCCAGTCTGGAGCCAGGCGTGAGGAGCCAGCCATGAGTCAGGCGAAAAGCGCCTTCCAGGAGCTAGGCGCCAACCAAGCGTCAGGCAGGCGCAAGGCGCCAGCCAGGCGCGAGGCGCCAGCCAGGCACCAGCCGGGCACTAGGCTTCATCCAGAAGAGATCCATTTCAAAGAAAGCCCTGGTCTTCCTTGAAACAAGTGTGATCGCTAAAGCACTTCATGAATAACTTGATGATTCCTTCAAACAGCTGAGAATTAAAAGCGCATGAAGTGCGAGCTTTTATGAATTCTTGTTCTTTCCATAACAATATGTCATAAGGACATATTAGCTGTCACTTACGGGAGATGCAACTCTGTGTTGACTTTCCATTACACGAAGGAGGTCAAGTTGACCTACGAGAGATCCTTCTCTCTTGGTTATAAGTGTCTACAGATACGTTGCTGGGATAGGGAGCCGACACTGATCCTTAACTAAGCGAGTTAATTTTTATTTAACATAGTGTTTTTTTCTTTGGGTTGTTTGAAAGGAGTTTGGGGATAGCTCTTTTCAAACTAAGCACAAATCCTCGTGTTAGGATCAGGTGATCGGGATAGGTGTTGTGCTCCTTAATTATGCCACTAGGCATAGGTGTATTGTCATGTAAGTGGATAAGACCCCATTGACAAATGACCATCAGATTCTGTCGAGTAAGTGGATAAGACCCCATTGACAGATCTACAAGAACTCTTAGCCATAGGTCACATCCTCGCTGAGGCTCTTGAGACGAAGCAGACTACTAGCAATAGCTAGGAAGTCGGTCCTTCGTCTAAACACATAGGAACCGAAGGGAGGTTTTATTATTTATTACCTACAACGTATGTTGTTTACCTGTCTAATCAGTAATTAGCTGTCTCTTACCCTCCGCCAAAGGTGCCAATCAGCTAAGTATATATCTGACAGGGAAGTTGAATGTATGAAAATGATATTGTTATTGTACAATAAAGTTTCATACATACTTACCTGGCAGATATATACGATTGAATGGCCCACCCAGCCTCCCCTCAGGAGACAGGTGGAAGAGAAAATCTGGTTCTAGAAGGTAATGGTTCCTATTCCTGCCACCCAGCGGCGGGACGGTAGATCACCTGACCTACCTACCTGTAGTGTGTGCCGCGAAATTCGAATTTCTGTCGGGGGTGACAGAGTCTATAGCTAAGTATATATCTGCCAGGTAAGTATGTATGAAACTTTATTGTACAATAACAATATCATATTTATCATACAAAAAACATACATGAGATTCTTATTTTGAAAGAGTGAAATGGCAAGATTATTGTAGTATTTCTGTAAAATACTATCACATATGATTTTTGTAATTGTAATTATTATTATCATTTGAAAATATTAATAAATCTATTATACATACATGTACTATAAAAATCTCAAATCTCAGTAAAAAGAGAGAGAGAGAGAGAGAGAGAGAGAGAGAGAGAGAGGAGAGAGGGAGGATAGGAGGAGAGGGGAGAGAGAGAGCCAGGAGAGAGAGAGAGAGAGAGAGGAGAGAGAGACTCCCTCCCCTCTAGTCACATTACGTGATATATTTGACAGCTGTTGGAGCTTGGTTTGGTACCTGGAGTTTGAAAGAAAGATGCGTGAAGTTTGGGATTTCCTTCATTCTTACATAATTTTTTAAATTTATAAACTAAACCTTACTAATTCACTATAGTATTTTATTTAATGAATTGATTGCTCTTTACATTTATATTATTTGAAAATTAGTAAATAATTTATATATTATACAGAAAACATACATCTCTGTAAGAAAGAGAGAGAGAATTATTATTGTTATTATGTGATATCATTTAATCTTATTAGACTTACTAATACAGTATTGATCAGTATTACTATTTTGAAATTAGTAAATCATTTTTGTATCATAAAAATGTATTTAGTAATGAAAAATCAAAATACACTAATTTGGGATTATTTATCGTTGGAAAAAACCCACAAATAATGGATAGATAAGGTCCCGGAGAGAAATCTGCGAATCCAGAGAACGCGAATACAGTGTATTAGTGTACAGGGTACAAGAAATACTGTACGTACGTATGTAGTAAAATAGAACCTAACCTTTCGAGTGACGCGATGTCCGAAAGTGGCGACAGAGGAGGACAAACGGCAGAAAACATGAACACTTAACTTTATGAAACACATTAACAAGTGGCAGAAAACATTAACACTAAACTTTATGAAACACATTAACAAATGGCAGAAAGGAATAACACTTAACTTTATGAAAAAGTTAAAATTAAATATAGTTTTTTTTCTTGCCTTTTTCTGATTTTTAAATTCCTTAGCAATCACACTCAACCACATGCCATCCTCATACTTCTTAATTATCTCCATCTTCGTCTCAATAGAAAGCATTCTCTTCTTTCCGTGAACTTCAGCAACATTCTTGGGACCCATGGCTAATAACGTAAGTAATTAAGTTCACACACAACATGATAAAGTAACTTACAGTGCAACGAAATCGAAATCACTAATACGAATTTACATTAATGAATGAAATCTATGTAAACGAACGAATTCCATGTGTGTACGATAACGCTGCCGAAACGAAATGGTCGAGAAACTCCCGTACGTAGATGCATGATGGGATAGATGCTGACCAATAGGAGAGCAAGATATTATGGTGGTAACTAGCATTAGGAACCAATGGGAGAGTGGGAGGATGGTGGCGAGTCTACTGAGTTGGCGGCTCTTGAGTTTTAAAATTGTTCTCGGCGGCCCAGGCGAATCTCGGACTTTACAGTACACCCTTTCACAACCTGAATTAATTTCATACACAGAAGCAAAAAAATCTTTGTCTTTGCCTTCGTAAACTGGATTTTTCGTACGTAGGGACTTTCGTATGTAGGGGTATGACTGTATTTCCTTGGTTCTAATTCTCCTCCCCAAACAAAATTAAATAAACTGGGGAGGATAGATCGAGGCGTTGGTATCCACAGCGAGAGAGAGACATGCTTGTCCCAGCCGTAATCTCGAATCCACAACCAGAGATATGGTACAGAAGAGTAATAGTAAAACATCTGATCCCAGGATCAATGTTGGAGACAAGGTATTTTTAAAACTTAACGTGAGAAATGATTTAAATTACAAATTAGGCCCAAAGTTTGAAGGTCCTTTTAAAGTCATTGAAGAGAAAATTGGAAACAGATTTGTAGTTTCAGAGGAAAAAACAGGTCAGTCAAGGTTAACACATCTCGAAATTGAAAAGAATTGGTTGTGGTAATTAATATATTGTCGTTCAATTGCATTTTTTTTCTTTTTTTTCTTGCTGTCTGTTTTTTGCAATGTGATGGCGGAATGCTTTTACGTTTTCTTTTTCTCTCTTTTATTTCCTTCTACTGTTTTTTTTCTTATTATGCGCAAATCTGTGGCGTTTTGGCGTAAGATTTCGGGGTTTATATTTTACGTGGGAAGTGGTTGAAATATGGCAAATTTTTGTTTTAGCTGAGAAACGTGATGATAAACATGTGATATTCCTGTGTGTATGATATTTGGGGCTGAATTTTTTGGGTTTCACGAGCCGAATAGATGACATTGGGGTTTATATAATTTGGGTAATGTCGTGGGGAGTTATGATTTAACAAAAAATTTTGGGGGGGATGATTTTTTTTTTGTGTGGGGTTATTAATCAAATGGAGGAAATATTTTTATCACTGGAGTGGTGTTATTATTAATATGGTGATATATATATATATAATATATATATATATATATATATAAGGAAATGGCATTAATCCTTGGGGGTGACCTTTTTTTTTTTTTTTTGGTGGTTTATAATTATGGAATTGTGAGTTTATCGTAGTTTTTTGTCCCGAATAGGTGATAATTTTTTATATAATTGGACAGTATCGTTTGGGAAAGTTATGTCTTTGAGACAATCTTTGAGCAGCTTGGTCATGTCCTGGAGATAGTTCTGTGGAATGTGCTGATGTGTTTCAGTATAGAACATTTTTTTTTTTTTTTTTTTGAGAATCATGAGTTTCTGGCGTTACGAGTCTGACTAGACAAATCTGTAGTGCGGTTCGAAGCACCTGAGGTGTTCTCAGATGGATTTTTTGCTAATGTTGCTGTACTGAATCCGGTTGCGGATTTTTCCCTTTGGAATTGATTACTAGGGGATTTGCACTATTCTCGTAGATGTTGATTATGGCATTCCATGGAAATGTATCATGTAAGGGGATTCTTTTCCGGTCGTTTCTGGTCGATAGGATTGCTGCGGTAGCAAATTCCGTAACGGTACACATTCCGTTTTGGGAAAGATATTGAATTATATATGTTTCTTTTTCTCTTATGTGTGCTGTGTAATGGGGGAAAGTTCACTTATTATTGTTGTTATTATCTTATTTTTTTCTCCTTTTTTCTTTTTTTTCTTTTCTTACGAGAGATGTTGTAATGGGGGTTAAGCTCTAAATAGCATTTTTATTTTAGATAGGAGATATAATTTGTCAGGGTATGTGAGTTAGAAAGAAGGGGTGTTCGGCATTATATTTTATGGAGGTTAGTTATATAAACAATAAAAAGTGTCTTTGCTGTTAGACTTTATGGGTTCTCTTTTGATAGCATGTTTGTCATATATGGGATTATTTGTGAGGATTCAGTGGGTAAAGATTATACGTATTTTGTTTAGCGAGGGATTTTTAATATTTGACTAGTAGATTGAGTATATTAATTAATGACGGATTTGTGGGGTAAAGCAAGACTAGTTATTTTATGACCATGTAGACCTTTTTAAATACGGACACACAATGACTTTAGAGAATTCCCAACTCTACATGATGATGGCGATGGAAGTGACTTCGTTCTACAGTACCAGAGGTTGAGTCAAGTCTGCACATGAATGGCGTTTCTATGGACTGCCTTTGCAAAGGATGAGATGTCTTCGATATATCGTCTCAGGATACATTCTGGGATAAATCAGGAGTCTACAGTCTTCGATGAGGCGGGGTGCGAGTAGCACTTGCATAGAAGTCACGGGATATTTCCTTGACAACGGGATGGTGACCATGTTTCCTTCAGTACAAAACGTCGAATCTACAGTTTCGCGACGAGAGGGTGTTGGATACACTCACAAGGGTTGCAGATGCTGAATAATGGCACGCTCTGAGTTGTTTCGAGTTGGTTTACACACTCGACCTGCATCTACATCTATTTGTCGAGTTCTGCTTATCTTAGTGACGAGGATGAGCCTTTTATTAGTGACCGTTATACAATACCAATATAAATGATCATGTTAGGTGCTATACTGATCCCAATTTTGCGCTAGGAGTTCTTAAACTTTTGTGCATTCGACGAAGCACAAGGGCTCCCGCAACGGAGGTAGCCCTAAGTCATGTGGTAAATTGATACATTGTGCACTAGTTGCTGATGTGGTGTGCGACAGGAGTGCACAGAGGACATAGGTGGCCGAGCCATCTTACTTTTGTATAATGTTAGTGAATCACATATCATGTCTTGCTTGGAGACAGGCTGAACTGTAAGGGCCGCTTACTTGAGTGAGGGAATTTTGGTACGTAAGCATTTAAGCGAGAGATCGCTTGTCTTGGCCTCAAGCATGTACATTCGTTTGTACGGATGTTACAGGTCTAATAGACCAAGGCACTTGCGAAAGTCACATTCCTTTTGGTGAGATCAAAGAGGTCAGTTGGTACACGTCAGGTGTCGGGAGAGAAAACCCCCATCGTAAAGGTATGACACATATTTTGTAAGACTTTGAAAACCGTTACCATTGAAAAGAGAGAGAAGTGTGAAATACTTTCTTTACTTAAATTACTTTGAAAAGAGTGATGTATGAAGTGTATCTTTTATCCATTGTTATCATTATTACAGATGGGTTCTATTTCATGGTACTGGAGACGGGAATCTCTAACCTGACTAATATAATGAACTTTTGACATTTTGGGTCTGGGAGTGAATTCTTAGTCAGAGGGTTGAATGTTAACTCACTAGTTTTCCTTATGGGCAGATTTGGGTTTTTGTCATTATGACTTGTTAATCATTTTGTTCTATTCTATATTTAACTGCTTCGGGTAATAAATAGTATATTTTTATACTTACGAGATCTTAGTAGCCTAACGACATGGTTGCAGACAGAGGGCACCATTGACAACAGGTAAAGGTTTCCAATCTGTGTAGTTTTAATAAAAGGGGGGGTAAGATATATAGATATCAATATATATATATAGTATATATAGATATATGATATATATATATATATATATATATATATATATATATATATATGTGTGTATATATATATCTATATATATATAATATATATATAAATATATATATATAATATATATTATATATCTAGATATCTATATATCTATATCGATATATCTATATCTATAATCTATGATATCTATAATATTATATAAGTATATAGATATATAATATATATAGATCATATACTATATATATATAGATGTATATATATTATATATATATATATATAATCTATATATATCTATCTATATATATATACTATATATATATATATATATATATATATATATATAGATATATATATATATATATCTATATATATATATATATATATAGATATATATAGATATATATATATATATATATATAGATATATATATATATATATATAGATATATATAATATATTATATATATATATTATATATATATATATATATATATATATATATATATATACTATATATATATATATATAGATAGATATATATATATATATAGACTATAGATAGATATATATATATATATATATATATATATCTATATATATATATATATATATATATATATATATATATATATGCTGTTGCTTTCACAATCCTTATCATCCTCTCCGTAACTGTATGAAGTGTTGTAAAATTGTTTGCAATATTTTCAGATTCCTTATTTTTGCTTAGAGTTAGTATGTTCTAATAATGTTTGTTCAGAATTCACAAAAACATGATTTAAAAGTTAAGAATAATGTAGAATGTGAGAAGAAAGAGAAATTAGCATTGTCCGTTCGAAGCAGGAAATTGCTGTCATCACTTGAGGCCATGTGGTTCTATTTTTTTTTAAACAATCGTGTGACGCTCGTGACTTTTTTCAGACTTGTGTCTTTGTCGAGAAACTACGTGAAAATTGCATCATCTTTCGTAAGATCGTTCTAGAAGGCTTCTGCATGAAACGTTTCACATATGTCTGATGCCTTTCATTTCATATAAATAGTTAGAGAAGTTTTTGTTTTGAAAGCTATCTAATATTACTGGTAAATTAACTCATATATCTCAATTTGTTAAAAATGAATTTGTTGGCTCTTGAGTATACTTTAATTTTGAAGTGGAGAGGTTTGTGACGTCACTCAAGGAAATAACAAAACTTCATTTAATTCAAGAAAATTATATAATATCTTTTATTTTAAAAGACTTTTATTGTTCTAAATCATGTAAGAAACATTTACAATTGTAATTCTAATTTCTCTCTATATATCATTCTAAAAGAGGGTATTAAAGATTTAGCAAAGGAACTTTGGGTCCAAAACGTTTTGAGCCAGTCAGACAATAATGTCTCGCCCGGTTAACTACCATACAAGAGAGATTTTGTCGTTCTGAGAATTGAAACCTTGGCATAAGGAGAATCTCTCTCTCTCTCTCTCTCTCTCTCCACTCTCTCGCTCCTCTCTCTCTCTCTCTCTCTCTCCGCACAAGAGATTTTTTATTTCGCATTAACGTAAAGATTTTATACTTAGTGGATGGTCACTCATAAATTGTAGATTTCATATTACTTAGATTTATTTTATATTGCTTAGTTCTTATTTGTGGAATCAGAGTAGACATTGTAAAAGTGTGTAACGGCGCCCTTTTTTTAGTACTATTGTGAATTTTTGGAATATGGTGGATTTTTAGAGTTAGCTGCTGCAGAAACATAATTGGTACCAAGGTAATGTGTTATTACAAGTTTTAAGTTGCAACTTAAAAACATATTTACAGTGGTTTGTGAAACTATTTCATTTTCTACACATTGCAAATTTTTATGTTCTGTTTAATTCTTTAGAAGTGATTTTTTGTGCATTTATCAATTTTTCTTGTTTAAGTGATTTTTTTTTACATATCTTAGTGTTTTTGCAATTTTGGTATTTTTCACATTTTTCTGTTTGCATTTACATTTACAATTTAATTAACTTAATTATTTTCATTAATTAATCATTGCCTATTTAATTAAATTTAACACTTGTGAATTAATTTGCATTTAATTAGAATCCTTTTCAAGTTTTATTGTTGTTTAACACTTGTGAAATTATTTTCAAATTTCAGTTGTTACTTGACACTTCAAATTTTGATTTAATTTTTTGGATTAATTGATTTTCTTGATTTTGGTGATAGATTAATTTTGATTTAATTTTACTTAATAATATATTCAAGAATTATTTAAACTTTGTGTTGTTCTCAAGTAACAATAAATTTCCATGGGTTTGTGAATTTCACTCATAAATTTTGAGTTAAATAATAAATTTTTGTATTTAAGATTTTTATGTGTCTTATTTTTCACCAGTATATTTAGTTTGGTTTAGGTAGAAATATAGAGTGGTAATTGAGCTGTTTTCCTTCAATTTAGTTGAAGTGAGTTAGAACCAGGGAAATACTTAAACTTTTAAACTTTGTTGATGGAGTGATGCCCTTTAACTAATTTAATTTCATATAAGATTACCTCTCACCTGTTTTAATGAACTTAGTGTGATTTTCTGTGATGTTGATAAGCTTTTAATGGATCACTGTTGCCTTTAGAGTACTATTCAGTCTTATTTTATTTATGATGAAGGTTCAGGTGTCTGGGTATTGTGAGGTAACTATTTTATGATTGGTAAGTGTAGTAACCAGATACTTAGCACTTTGTCACAATTATTAATGGTTTCCAGAGACCTGGGAAAACAGATCTTATAAATAAGCAAGAAGAAAAGAAAGAGAAAAGTTATGCAGAGTTAGAGCTTAGATGCACTGAAGCAGAAGAAAGTTTGATTAAGTTAAAAATGCAAGCTGAAAGAGAAGACAGGGAGAAAAGAGAAAGAAGAGAAAGAGAAGAAGAAAAAGCAGCAGAAGATGAAATAAAAAGGATAAAAGAAGAAAGAGAAGTTACAAGACATGAAAGGGAGATGGAATTGATAAGAGCTAGATCTAATTTACCCGTAACACTGTCTAACCCTAACCGATGTAATCAAGACCCTGTATTTTATGTGGTAAGAGTGCAGAAGTTAATCCCTAAGTTTACTGAAGAAGCTCCAGAAGAGTTCTTTGATCACTTTGAGACAGTGGCTTCAGGTATGAGATGGCCAGAAGATAAATGGTCAGTTTTGCTACAAAGTGTTTTAATTGATAAAGGGAGAAGTGTTTATTTAGCCTTGAATGCTGATCAGTGTAGAGACTACAAGGTGCTACAAGTTTACCAGATGACCCCAGAGTACTACAATGAAAGATTCAGAAATTTAAGAAAAGATAAAAAGGTAACCTTAGATTATGCTTATAAGGTGAGGTGTTGTAAATGTTGGTTAGAGGTTGCTAAATTTATAATTTTTCTTGAGTTAGAAAAATTAGTTGTTCTTGAACAATATCGAATTCCTGAACATACAGGAGCCTATGTGAGAGAGAGAGAGAGAGAGAGAGAGAGAGAGAGAGAGAGAGAGAGAGAGAGAGAGAGAGAGAGAGAGAGGTTAAAAAACTTGACAAAGCCACTACACTGAGTGAAGATTACAATATAATTAGTAGCAAATGCAATTACAATGTCAAGTACCAGAATCAACAACACTCAGGTTTTAAGTCTCATCCAAGCTTCAGGAACAACACTCAGGTTTTAAGTCTCATCCAAGCTTCAGGAACAAATTTAATGGGAAACCTACAAGTGATACTACCAAGAATACACAAGGTAATTCACCTCACCAAGTTTATGTGAAATCCTCATCCAATTTTTCAAGACAGTTACAAAAACCTAATGTTGTCTGCTTCAAGTCCAGAGAAGACTGAAACTAAAGAAGCTGAGTGTTTAGCAACTAGTGGAAATGTAACCTCCAGCAGTGAGTGGCTTAGCAGTGTGGAGGCTTTTAAGCCATATATTTATGAGGATATGCTGTCAACTCAACGAGGGAGTGTGCAGGTACCAGTCAAGATATTACGTGATACAGGGAGTAACCATGGTGTGGTAGTACGTGGTGCTCACCCTCAGTTGAAGAAGAGTCTCACAGGTTATTCAGTTATTTTGAAAGATATAGGAGGAGAGGAAGTAAGTCCTATATGCCGCTTACACCTGTTGTGTGAATTGGTGACAGGGAATGTTGATTTTGTTGTAAAGGACTCACTAGCTGTGGAAGGTGTACATGATCTGTCGGGCAATGAAGTTGGTGGTGTGCCATTTACTCTTTGTCCTGTAGTGACAGACAAACCGTTGAGGATTAGTCCTACGGTAGAGCTGGAGAAAAATAACCCCCACCTGTTTCCTAGTGGTGTAACTACCAGAAGTTTGAAGAGGACTATGCCTGTAAGTGAAGAAACTGAGGATTTACACACCCAAGAAGGATCAAGTGAAGGATCTTTATGCTTAGAAGAATTGTTCCAAGGAAGTGATGTTTCCCCTAGTGCTGACCAAGAGGATATTTCCCAAGAAGAAGAAGAACCTGTTATTCCTGAAGAGGCTACGAGTAGTCAAGGTGTTCCTGAAGACAGTAGGTAGTGAAACTGCAGTAGCTGAGTTAGCAGATATTGAGAATTCAACCCTTGAAGTTGGTCAAGTGACAAGAGAGAAGCTAATGAACTTGTAGATGAAGGATGCATCATCAGCAGATTTGTTCTTCAGTTGTTGATCATGAAGATATGCAACAAACTCCTACCTGTTATTATCTAAAAGAAGGTTTGCTGATGAAGCATAGACCTACAGACATACCAGGAGATGCTGTATGGGGTGAATATCATCAAATTTTGGTTCCATATTCATTGAATAAGCAAGTGGTAGCAGCAGCTCATGAGTGTGTAGAAGTATAGGAATCAGGACTGACTGTGGAGATCATGAAATATTTTTTCTGGCCTGGGCTTCACAGGGATTTTAATAGGTTTTGTCGTGAGTGTCATACCTGCCAGATAGCTGGAAAACCGAATGAAACCATCCAGAAAGCCCCTCTACAACCTGTACAAGTTAGAGGAGAACCCTATAACAAAGTGATTATAGATGTGGTTGGACCGCTGCCGAAGACAAAGAAGGGAAATGAGTATTTGTTAACTTTATTGTGTCCTTAATGTGTCCTGTGACAAGATATCCAGAGGCAATCCCTGTTAGAAACATATCTGCCAAGATAGTTGCTGAAAAACTAGTGGATTTTTCTCAAAGTTTGGTATACCAGAAATAGTACAAAGTGATAGAGGAACAAACTTTACTTCCAAGTTATTCTAGGATGTGATGAATTTGTTAGCGGTGAAACAACAATTATTAACTGCTTATCATCCAGAGATTCAAGAAGCCTTGGAAAGGTTCCACCAGACATTGAAAAGTATGGTGACAAAGTACTGTTCTGAGTCATGCCAGGTTTGAGTCCTTTACGATCCCTTCCCTAGGGGACTGTAGAAAATGATGCAGACAAGATACTATACTTTGTCTTGTTAGAGTGCAGCGGCGTTATCTGAAGAGGACTCATTATATCTGGCCTGAGTGCCGATGGCTCTTTGTTAGCACCAGCTCATTCAAGAAAGAAGTGTCCAAGAACATGATTTCTTTCTGGCTTTGTGAGATGATCAGAAGAGCGTTCTCTGCTGCTAGCATGGATGACACCAATACCTTCTATCCAAGAGCTTATGAAGTCAGGGCATTGGTCCAACCCTCGCATTCTGGATCTTGCCTTAGATGTGCAATTGTGGATGGAGATTGAATGTGGGAGTGACTGACCTATCTATCCTCCTCTGCCCTCTCATCCTCCTTCTCTTCCTTTGGGCAGTGAGTGGATTTGAGCCATAATGTGCTGGAACTGGCGACTGATAAAGATAAGTTTTACAACTGAACAACTGTTCTAGAATTATAGAAGAATAGTACCCTTCCTCTGACAAGGGTAGGTCCCTAGCAATAAGACAAACCCGTTGCTTATATTTGTCTTACTGTCATCGACTCTATCCAAGCTTGTTTCCTTGTAAGGTTAAGTTCCCTCCCTCATTTGAAAAAACCCACAAGTCCCTGTACTCCAATTAATTTGTCAGAGGCATGGTTCTTCTCCTCCCTCTTTTGACCAGAAAGAAAATCCAGATGTGACAAACTCAGTCAGTTCAAGGGACTTGATTAGATTTCTCCCTTCAGCTTTAAGTCTTCATATTGTAAAGGACCGAGGGTTTATATATTGTGTGGAACAAATGACCATTTTTTAAAGTAAATTGTAGTTTTCCTAATTATACAAACCTGAGGTCCTTTACGTCTCATGCCCACCTCATGCCACCCCTCAATCTGACACATGGGCCAAAAGCAAATTGGAGTGTTTACATTTAGGTGGAAAGGACTCCTGCCAACCAAACGGTAGTTAAACTTCCTAACCACCTTCTTAAAAGTCTAGCAGATATGTATTCCTAATGTAAAGGACCTCAGGTTTGTATAATTAGGAAAAATACATTTTACTTTTAAAAATTGTCATATTTAAGAATATTTATTATAGATAAATCATATAGTATGGTATTAGTATATTTAATGAATAACCAGTTTTGAAGAACACCATAAGTTGTGAATTTGAGAGTACATATACTGCATATATTATTTTGTACGTATACCATTTTTGGCCTGACATTAAATCTCATTTAGTATGTTGGATTACTTTAAAATTTGACTTTCCTAATCATTCATTATTCCATTATTGTTAGGTTTTATATTAGATTGATATTTGTGTGCCAGCACTAAATTCTATGAGCTCTATATGCACAGTAATACTGTAATATTTTTTTTGCACATTTTTCTCCCTTTTATTCCATGGTCTTAGTAAAGGATTGCTCAAAAGAGTGTGCTAATGGAAATAGCAATTTTTTGCTTTATTAAACTCATTAGTTTTACTTATGCTTTTTCAGAAATATGTGTGCTTGCAAAATGTTAGGACGTGGCAGCGTGATTCGTTTGGGCTTCGTTGCTGTAGAGTCTGGACTGAAAAATGAGTTAATATATGCTCCCCCATCTACTCCTGAAGAAGTAACAAAATCTGTACTAGTTTTCTTTGGTGGAGATGTCCAGGTACTTCAGTAGTGAAAGCTTTGTGTGCTTGTGGTGTAATAAGGTAACCTTAATAGGAATGCTGGGGTAGAATAAGATAACCTTAATAGGAATGCTGGGGTAGAATAAGGTAACCTTAATAGGAATGCTGGGGTAGAATAAGGTAACCTTAATAGGAATGCTGGGGTTAGAATAAGGTAACCTTAATAGGAATGCTGGGGTAGAATAAGGTAACCTTAATAGGAATGCTGGGGTAGAATGAGTTGACTTAATCCACTGAGACACTTTCATAACTCATTCCATGTACTACTTGAAAAATAAAAACCCTTGATAAAGTTGATGTTACATGAAGGTGTAATGGTTTTTACATGCTTTCATTTAACTTGACTAATGTGTCTGTCTGTTTGTTTATCTGCCTGTCTGTTTGGATCAAAACTTGCGACTGATTTTTTACCCACTTCTACTGAACCAATTTCACTCAGATTTGGTATACATGTTCAAAGTTGGAGACAGTACAGTATTTAAGAGAAAATTTTGTAATTAAATGATAATGCAATTTTATTGTTGTTTAGTATGCAGAAACACTTAACCAAGGGATTGTTTTCATAAGTGTGCAGCGTGCAGTGTTGGGCCCGTACATTCATCACTTTTTGTAACAACTGTGCAAAAGAACTAGAATGGGGCTCTGTAATTTGTTCAGTTACTTGGTGATGCAAGCAGTATTTATTCAACTGTCAAATAGTACTGAACAATCACAAATAAAACTAATTAAAATAAAATGTTAAAACTATACTTTTATTTCAGAATGCACCAAAAAGTATAAAATAAAACTGTGTGGTCCAAAATATTAATGGTTACTTATGCCTAAACACAAAAACAGGGTCCCTGTTTCATGCCTAATCTTCCATTCTTTGCCTTGTTTTCCTAAGAAAAACTCTGGTATGCACAATGTCTGAGCTTACTTATGTAAAATCGTGGGCCACTTACCCAAACTTGCATACAATTCTTCGCAGACATGTATTGTATGTATGGACTGTATTATATTGAAAACGTACTTTATTGATACAATGCGTATAGTATAAAGACAGGTAAAGAGCTTTATGGATACAAAATTTCATGTCAGTAATGCAAATTATCAAACAGTTTCTAACAATGATGTGTATAGCCTACTCTTAGTGGTTCTTGAGGAAGCTTACCAGGTATGGAACCAAATTACACACATGCAATCTTTGATATCTTGCCAACCTTCATTGCTTCCACAGACCTCTTCAAGTCTTACCCAACTTACATCATCACTAGGTAGCAAGATTTAATCCCACATATCTGTGCTGTGAAATTTTGCTTTTAGATACTTCTCAATTTAAATACGTATGTCTACATAAAATAGTATGGGAGTTAAGTGAGTATGTGCCTCACGCATTTATGTTTAGATGTAAATAACCATTACAGTAATATTGTGGATCACAGAAAGTTTTATTTTATACTTTTTGGTGCATTTTGAAATAAAAGCATGGTTTTAAAACTTCAAAAAAATTATTTTATATTTTTCCGAGCCTCATAAATACACAAAACATAAATGACAATCGTCATTCTCTCTCGTTTTGTCAGCCAGAAAATACCAGTGTTTCTGATTTTGCCAAAGTCATTGTTTATATACATAGGCAAACCTTTATTTTACCTAAGCCTATGCTACCTTGGGAACGTAAAGGGCTCTTGCAAATTGACTCATACAGGATTAGGATTTTTTCCTGATTACATACCTATAAAAGTGACATTGATTAGCAGGCAGATATTCTACTAATTTGACCATTCTAAAGACAATTAATGGCAACCCTTATTTCATTAGTCTTCATTCTTTTAATGGCATGTCCTGTTTGTTCCTACACTATCTACAAACCATTGGTCCTTTACATTAGGAATTACGTTTAGCAAAGCTGGGAAATGGCTGTTAAACTCTTGAACAAGGTTGTCAGGCAGTAACTACCCTCTGGTAGGCGGGAATATCCACCTGCCTGGATGTAAACATTCCAGTATGCTTTTGGCCGTCATGCGATGCAGACATATTTTCGTGAGCTCTTTTTTCCCAGTGGGATCTTTCTTTACTTTTCGTGTATTCAGTGGATCCGTCGTATTTGCAGGGGTTAGGTACCACAACCCCCTGCAATTACCAAAAATCCGAGATATATTGGACTTGTAAAAATGCTTATAACAGTGTATTTTAATAGCTGGAACACCAAATACTGTTCTAAAACTGCTTAAAACTGCCTATTTTTGGTATTTTTGGGACTAAATACATTTTTTATAATGAAAAATGTTATTAGTCAAAAAAATAACTTGAAAGTACAGTAATTAGGCAATTTTTTCTATGAAAAGGTCCGTGAATCACTGAATTTTCTGCGATTAATTGAGAAAATGTGTCGCCAAAAAATCCATGAATAATTGAATCCGCTGTTGCTGAACTGCGAATAAGTGGGGATCCACTGTGATAGCCTTTCGTAGGCCATCTTCCCCCAGTGTGTTTCTTCGGGTCGGTGGCCAGGAGTGTAACATTCGTTCCCTTATGATTCATCCTCACACCCTCTGCACATAAAAGGGTGTAACTATATATCTTTTGTGATTTGTGCTGAGCGTTGCTTAGCACTGCTTTGCACTGTGGGCAAGTTTGCCAGGAGGAAACATCAGAGGAAGGTTGCCAAGTGTCATCGGATCTCTCCTTTGCCCTCCTCACTCGCTTGCTGGATGAAGATGGTGGGGGCTGTTTGGCGGTCAAGCAACCTCTTCACAAGGGCCTCATCTTGCTTCGTTGGGCAGTTCCCCTCAGAGCAAGAGGAGTTTCTCTCTACTAATCATATTTGCTTTTTTCTTCAGGTTGACAGTGAGCATTGTATGTGCAGCAATAGATGGCTAGATTTTCAACTTTGGCACTCCTGTATGTTGTGGCACTGCCTCTTGTTATATCTGTGGTCCCATCTACTGTTGCTGTGCCTCCTGTCTTAATTGCTCCTGTTAGCCTATTGACCTGTCACTGGGCAGCTCCTAGTGTGACTCCTGTTTGAGCTGCCCTGTTTTATATATGTAACTTACCAAGTGGTAATTACACAGCTACAGTTTCTAACTAGTACGGCTGCTAAAATTTGAAATTCCGGTAGCTATTCTCTGGTTTTGGTTTAGGTAACTAGCCCTGCCCACTTTCAGGAAAGAGGGGAACAACTAAGCAAAGCCTTTCACTCTGTTTCTGTTGGTCGATGACATTGGTTGATAGCTCTCAGCTGATTTTGGAGTTCATTTTTCCTTTACTGGTTTTTTATTGAAGATCAATTAGTGAAGTATTATTTTCATTTCTTTAAAGACCAAAATTTTTTCATGATTTGGACCATATTAGTAAGGTTTTGTCTTTGACTCATTATTTATTGTGATGATATCAGACGCAAATACGTTTTCAATTTATTGAAGCAAAGGCTGCAATGCAAGGTTAATGTCTGCTAAGTATGAAGTGCATACAATTTGCTTGACTTGCAAGGGTCAAATTTGTTCTGCTTCTTTAACTTGAGGAATGTGTAAACTGGGATACTAAACAATGGAAGGTGCTTTCTTCTCATCTTGATAAGTTAGAGAGGGATAGGAAAAGAAAGGCGACTCTTAGGAATGACAATAAGACTACAGTTAGTCAGGAATCAGCTAGTAGCATTGATTTACTTGTTATTTCTGTTCCTATTATGTTCCCAATCCCAAATTCCCCAGTGATACGTACCACCTTAACCCTTACCCAGCTCCCTCATGTCCACCCGATTCTATTGCCGAATTAGAATCTACATTTGATTGCAAGTTCAAATCAATGGCTCAGTTAGCGACTTCGTTTCAAGCCCTAATGGATCAGGCGAGTAAGAATAGTGTTGACAGTGCAAGTGCAGTGTTTGTGGTCGAGCTGGCTGCCCATCCCGCTGATTCTCCTAGGCAAAGGTCTCTGGCACACTCCCCTGAACCTGGGAGAAGCCATACCTTAGGCCTAAGGGAGGTTTGTGGGGTCTGCCCACAGGTAGTTGGCCCCTCAGACGCATCTTTTGGAAAGTTCCAGGGTGCCCCAGACAGCCATTGGAAAGACGTCTTTTCGAAAGAGTCTAGTGTTTTGTCAGGTGCTCATTCATGAGGGTTGCTCATTCGGGAGTCACTCCAAGTGCATAAACCTCTTCCTTGGTACATGCCCCCAGAATAGGAGCAGGTGAGCCTTCTCATCTTCCCGATTCAAGCACAGGGTGGAAGTAAGGGGTGAGTCATGGAGGTGTCTTGCCCCTTCTAGGTGATGCTAGCACTAGCGATCGTCGAAGTCCTAGGACAGGTGTGGCAGTCTTATGAGATCACATATCATGAGAAACTAAAAGGATGTCCCCTGTATAGTCTTCTTCTTGCAAAGTTTCGGCCTCAAAGAAGACTGGGGCACATTGAGAGGATGGTGCAAGTTCTCACCAACCAGTGGAGTGCTCGATTTGACCCAGCTCTCACGTGTGTGAGCATGAGCGCTCTGTCTCGATGGAGTTGAGCGATTCATCTGGTGGGCAAAAACCTCTCCACCCCCCTCTGGACAGTGTTTCGCCGAAGCCTCAAATGGTTCTGGAGACCAAAACGGGAACTAAAGGTTTCGATGGGGCTACCAAGGTCTTAACTTGCTAAAGGCATGCTCGACCAGTTGCATGATCTCGAGAGCCACAGGGCAAGAGAATTAACTTAGGGTGAGCTGATCAGCTAAGCTTCTTCCTTCTCCTCCACTGCCTCGCCAGAAGTGATACTACAGTGGACCCCAAATTCGTGTTCTCCAGATTTGCAGATTTTTCTGTAGAACCTACCTTAAAGTTATTTGCAAGAGGACTTGCTCATTTGCTGGTTTTTTGGTTGATGAATATTCACTAATTAATGTATTTTGATGTTATTTTCATTACTAAATATATTTTTATGATACAAAAATGATTTACGAATTCTTGAATATTAATACTGATTAATACTGCAGTATTAAGTTTAATAAGATTAAATGATATTAAATAATAAAAATAATAGTAATTCTCTCTCTCTCTCTCTCTCTCTCTCTCTCTCTCTCTCTCTCTCTCTCTCTCTCTCTCTCTCTCTCTCTCTCTCTTTTACTGAGATGTATGTTTTTTGTATGGTAAATAAATGATTTACTAATTTTCAAATAATAGAAATGTAAACAGCCATAATATCAATTCATTAATGAAAATACTATAGTGAATTAGTAAGAGTTTAGTTTATAAATTTAAAATTATGTAAGAATGAAGGAAACTCCAATCTTCAACTTTCTGACTCGGAGAGAGGGCAATGAGGAGTTGTCACGAATGTCAAGATACCTGACAGTAAAGGGAGGGGAGTATTGCCATATAGTGAGTCTGTAATAATTGTTGCCATCTTTGGGTCAAAGGATTACTGAAAACTCTCTCTCTCTCTCTCTCTCTGATATTCAGTAATTAGTGTTTGTTCTTACACCGTATACAAACCTTCCATCCTTTACTTAGGGATAGATTGCAGCTCGGCTGAAACTACTGGCTAATACATTCTTTTATACCAAGTTAGTTACCTGCCTGGTGGTGGGGAAGCACCGCCCTCCCACCGGCTCGACTACTGCCGGCGGTGGAGAAGCACAGCACTCCCACCAGCTCACCGAGTAGTCACTTTGATTACAGCCGACAGCGAGGAAAGACCTCTCTCTTTCTCTCTTGCTGTCTTGTTGAAATTATTAATCACATTCTTTTTCTTTTTCCTTAGGATAAATGCAAGAATGACTGATGAGGCGGTTATGCATTCCTGCCCTGGTGTCCCTGGTCGGAGGTGTGGGACTTTCATGAGTAGGATTGACAGAGACCCTCACTCACTTTGTCCTTCTTGCAGAGAGCATTCCTGTACATAGGAATCCCCCTGTGAGGAGATTCGTACCTGGCCGCCTGCCCAGTGGGTTGAGTATCGCCAGCGGCGAAGTAAAAAGAGGAAGAGGGATTCTTCGCCTTTGAGTTCTTCCTCGAAGACCAAGCAACCCAGACCTTCTGCTTCCTCGTCAGGAACTCGTCCTTCGGGACCTTCGGCGTCTCACTCCTCAGGGCGTGAGGCACATAATAGCGAGAATTAACTCCTGGCCAGCCTTTGAAAGGACGAGAACTGTCTGTTTCCCCTGGTGAAACGGGAAGGCCTGGCCCTTCTAAGGATGTGCCACGTCTTTCAGTTCATGTTGGTGACATCCTTCGTGTTTTGTGGCCTTCGTTGGGACTTCCTGGCCTGCCGTCGAAGGAGAGACTTTTGTCGGCGCTCTCCTCTAGGGCTGCGTCTGCCTCCTCAGTCTCTTTGGAGGAGTCAGCCTCAACCTCCCGTGCTGTCAAGAGAGATGCCCTTCCCTCTGCGTTACAGTCCCCAGAGTCCTCCTCTGTGGAGGCTCCTCTCGACGCTAGCCAGGTTCGTCCTCCTATCTGCCCGCCTTCAGGAATGCAGGTCCTGCAGCTTCGTCTTGTCCCTGGATGGGGTCCTCAGACTCCTCCTGACACACCTTCTTCGAGACGCAGCAGTTACTCTCAGAGAGGCAGTAGACACGCTCTTCATCTTCCACATACGCTCCAAGACGCGCTTTTTCACCTGTAGAGCATTATTGCTCTCCGCCTTTTTAGACATTCTCCTGCATGACAACATGCGCACCATTCACCTACACACATTTACTCGTGTTCAAACCTGTTTATGTGACCGCACCGGCATGATCCTGCAGAATTGCATGCACCTGTAGAACCTTCTCCCTCTGCCTCTTTCAGTGTTTCGGCACGAAAAGCACAAACGTCTGAGTCCAAGTACCCGTCCTCGGAGCTTCCATCGCCTGCCCCTCCTCCGGAGGTCCCATCTCCACCTTGGGATCCACATAACGCTGCAACCCAGCCTTCCTGGAGGCAATCATATCGGCTTTCGACGCTGAGCAAAGGTCATCGCTCCCCGATTTGTCCTCGAGAATGGAGCTGCAAGCAGGCACCTTCTCCATCGCCTTCCAATGACCTTCCAGTCCCACTTTCTATTCCTCTTAGGAAGTTGGGAGAGCAGTTACGGAGATTTACCATCTTCAAGCTGCCACGAGTGCTCAACGCCAGGTGAGAGGTGCGTTTGAGGCACATGCATCCCATGACTTCTCCTTATGAGTCGAGGCCTCCAACCTCTTAGGGTTCTCGATCTCCTCGGGCTTGTTCCCTTGTAGAGAATTACCACACCACATCTCGCCCATCAAATTCGAACCAGGCCAAGCTCCTCCTGACAGGGCTCCCACAGTGCTCGCGGAGAGGGCTCCATCTCCCCTCTCTCCTCCAGCTTCGCCAGATGCAGAGAGGCGTCCTCCAACTCCACCTTCCCCCTTCTCACAAGGGGCTGTCTGACAGGGGCAAAAGGACCTTTGGAAGGCAGCGAAGAATCACCCTCGCGATTCCGAACCTCCAAAGGTTCCTGTGGCTCTTGGGGCCTTGGCTCCTGGACCTTCTGCTGTCCCTCATGAGCAACCAAAGACTCAGCCCTCTTCGATCTTGGACCCCTCTCATTGACGCCCGGGTGCATCAATGCATCTTCCTGATGCAACCGATGATTCAGCTGGCTATCTTCCAGAGCCAGCTGTTCCAGAAAATGCAGCAGCTGAAACCACCTTCTGTGAGATCATTGGTCTCATCTGGAAGGTGAACAGCCTAGGAAAAGCTCCAACTACTTCTCCGAAAGGCCGTATGTCAGCAGTCGTCCTTCTTTGGGGCGCCTCTCGTGGTGCTCGGTCCTGGTTTGAGCTGTCCTTGTCATCCCTGACAAGGGAGGCTCTGACCAAGGTCAACAAGCAGGTTTCAGTGAGGAAGGACTTTCTGTGGGCATCTTGGTCCTCCAAGCTACTTCCCTCTGCTTTTCAGAAGCGGAGGAAGTACTATGTGGCCCAAGGGGCTGAGCCTTCACCCTGGCCCATAAACTCTACCATCACATCATTGACTCTTCAGCATCGGACCTCGACACTCTCTTCCCAGATGTCACAGCTCAAACAAACCACGATGACAGCATTGCAAGCAGCTTCATGGTTGGACTTTTGGGTTGGTATGGTGGGTTTTCTTGCCACCTCAAAGACTCCACAGCAGCCTGACAGGGAAGCTGACATGGCTCATCAACTCCATGACCTTGTTTTGTCAGGTGGTAAGGGTATGGAGTTCTTAGTCCGCCAGCTTGCCAACCTTTGGGCCAACCTCGTTTTGAAGTGCAAGGACGCCGTAGCAGCCAGACTTGATCGAGCTGTAGACCCTCAGGATGTGACCGACCTGAGGAATGCCTTGCTTCGGTGATCCATCCTCTTTCCATCTTCGGATGTGAACGAGGTAGTTAGCAATTTCAGGAGAGCGAGCCAGGATTCGTTGCTGCATTGCGCAGCATCCCATTGTCGGCCTTAGCCTCCTTCTGCTTCTGCTCAGCATCATCCTGTCTCTCCAACTAGGAGGTCTTCTCACCCTCCTGCCAGGGCTGGTCCCTGTCCCACTGCCTCCCCCGCTTAGTGGCCGAGAAGTCAGCAGCCCTTCTCGACCAGAGGTAGGCAAGGGCGAGGCAAATGCGGCAAGAGGAAGAGAACCCACCACAACCAGTGAGGAGGGCACTCCCCCACGCTGCCACCTTTGGGGGGATGCCTGCAAACCAGATGGACGAGGTGGCAGTACCACGAGGTGGAGGACTGGATGCTGACCCATCCTCCGACACGGGCATCGCGTCCTGTTCATTAACTCTCCCCCTCCTCTGATTCGACCCCCGAAGACATCTTCATCCTATCGTCAGGGATCGACGAAGGATCTTGCCCTTCAGGCGGAAGTCCAGGACATGATGGCCAAACGAGGTGGCCGAAACATGTAGATGCCTATAGGAATATCAGAAAAGAAGAACATAAGGAATACCGGATAGACCCCTAACGACTACGGCCTGTTCCCGACCTTTGAGACACACTGTATACCTGTTGACAACCCCAGCCAGTCCCTGATAACCTGTTGCCTTTGATAACACCAACCTGAAATTCCGTTGACAACCCACAGCACGATGGATATTGGACAGCTGCTTTATAATACCAACGTGCCAAAAAGACAAATCATAAGAATTGAAAGAATTTTAAATAAAATCATTTCTGTGAATTCTGCCATTATTTTAGATAAAACATGTTTGAAAGAAGGTCTGTTTATAATAATAATAATAATAATAATAATAATAATAATAATAATTAAATAATAATAATTCCCATGACAAAAGTACTGCAGAAGATGGATGCCAGGTACCAACTCAAGAAAAGAGGCAACCATCTGATGTTCATGGACGACATCAAGTTGTATGGTAAGAGCATCAAGGAAATAGATACTCTAATCCCTAATCCAGACTAAGGATTGTATCTGGGGACATCAGGATGGAGTTTGGAGTAGAAAAATGTGTCTTGGTCAACATACAAAAAGGCAAAGTAACAAGGACTTAAGTGATAGAGCCACCAGATGGGAACAACATCAAGCACATATATGAGGCAGGATACAAATACCTAGGAATAATGGAAGGAGAGGATATAAAACACCAAGAGATGAAGGACACGATCGGGAAAGAATATATGCAGAGACTTAAGGCAATACTCAAATCAAAACTCAACACCAGAAATATGATAAAAGCCATAAACACAAGAGCAGTACCAGTAATCAGGTACAGTGCAGGAGCAGTGGAATTGACAAAGGCAGAACTCCGCAGCATAGACCAGAAAACTAGGAACATGACAATACATAAAGCACTACACCCAAGAGCAAATATGGGCAGACTTATACATAACACGAGAGGAGGGAGGGAGACGACTGGTAAGCATAGAGGAATGCGTCAACATCATGAACATAGCACTGGGGCAATATCAGAAAACCAGGGAAGACAATTGGCTCAAGAGTGCATGGGAAGAAGGACTGATAAAAGTAGACGACGACCCAGAAATATACAGAGACAGGAGAAAGACAAACAGAACAGAGGAATGGCACAACAAACCAATGCACGGACAATAGGTACATGAGACAGACTAAAGAACTAGCCAGTGATGAAACATGGCAATGGTTTCAGAGGGGAGAGCTCAAGAAGAAAACAGAAGTGATAACAGCGGCACAAGATCAGGCCCTAAGAACCAGATATGTTCAAAGAACTATAGATGGAAATAACATCTCACCCAGATGTAGGAAGTGCAATACGAAAAATGAAACCATAAACCACATAGCAAGGGAATGTTTGGCACTTGCACAGAACCAGTACAAAAAGAGGCATGGTTCAGTGGCAAAAGCCCTCCACTGGAGCCTGTGCAAGAAACTCCAGCTACCTTGTAGTAATAAGTGGTACGAGCGCAACCTGATGGAGTGATAGAAAACGATCAGGCAAAGATCCTCTGGGACTATGGTATCAGAACAGATAGGGTGATACATGCAAATAGACCAGACGTGACATTGATTGACAAAATCAAGAAGAAAGTATCACTCATTGATGTTGTAATACCATGGGACACCAGAGTTGAAGAGAAAGAAAGTGAAAAAATGGATAAGTATCACGATCTGAATATAGAAATAAGAAGGATATGAGATATGCCAGTGGGAATTGTACCCATAATCATAAGAACACTAGGCATGATCCCAAGACCACTGAAAAGGAATCTGAAAAACTCCAGGACTCATGCAGAAAATTGTGCTCCTAGAAACGCCACACATAGTAAGAAAAGTGATGGACTCCTAAGGAGGCAGGATGCAACCCGAAACTCCGCAGTATAAATACCACCCAGTCAGATTGGAGGGATGTGATAGACAAAAAAAAAAAAAATAAATAAAAATAAAATGATAATAATAATACACTATTACAATATTTATGGATTTCTATAGTAAGTTATTTAGTTATTTAAAAAGTTAAAGAAAAAATTCTATCCCTCATCTTTTGCTTTCAGTTGTGAAGTAGGGGGAAGGGTGGACCTGTCAGAAATGTCACATTACTTGACAAAAAGTGACGGATCCAATGGTTTCTCTCTCTCTCTCTCTCTCTCTCTCTCTCTCTCTCTCTCTCTCTCTCTGGGAAAGATATACGTATATATGGGAAGGGAATAAGTGTTGCCTATAGAAGTTCATTTCATTTCATTATTTTGATATGGTAAGGAGTTATTTCTCTCTCTCTCTCTCTCTGGAAAAGATATACGTATATATGGGAAGGGAATAAGTGTTGCCTATAGAAGTTCATTTCAATATTTTGATATGGTAAGGAGTTATTTCTCTCTCTCTCTCTCTCTCTCTCTCTCTCTCTCTCTCTCTCTCTCTCTCATATATTACTATTCTCTAAATAATTCACAAATAATTTCACTCTTGATGGTCAAATAATTCTCTTGCAATTCAGTGCTTTCTCTCTCTCTCTCTCTCTCTCTCTCTCTCTCTCTCTCTCTCTCTCTCTCTCTCTCTCTCTTGATTTTTGTTTTTGATTTATATATATGACATTAATGTAGGCTTAACTTGCAGGATAGCCAAATTTGCATACGACGCCAAACTAAGTGTTAACCCTTAAACGCCGACTGGAAGTATTTTACGTCGACATTTTTTTGTCTCTCGGGTGCCGACTGGACGCATTTTACGTTGACATACAAAAGTTTTTTTAAAAATTAGCGGAAAAATACTTTTAGGCCTACCAGCCGAAAACTCTTGAATCACGCGCCTTGGGGGATGCTGGGAGTTCACGGGTCAAGGTGTTGTTTTGTTTACAATCGTTACGCAGGCGTGCAAGCGCGAATTTCTTTCTTGCTGCACTAAAAAGTATCTGTGACACATCTCGGAAATTATTTCGTCACTTTGACATAATTTTTGTACCATTTTAAATTAGCCATTTCATGGAGTATTATACAGTAGTACCTCGAGATACGAAATTAATCCGTTCCGAGGCGGCCTTCGTATAATGAGTTTTTCGTATCTTGGAACACATTTTACATGTAAAATGGCTAATCCGTTCCAAGCCCTCCAAAAACACCCCATTAAATTTCATAATAAAGCTAAATTGACCTATAAACAATGAAATACTACAACAGTTTGGACCATTCAATACCTAAATTAAGAATAAACATCCAAACCTGTAAATAAAGTGTATAATAAGTGTACAAGAAATATTATTACTGTAACGTAAAATGTCGAAGCTTACCTTTCGAGTGAGGCTATCTCCGAAAGTGGCGGCAGAGGAGGAGGAGGAGGAGGACAAACGGCAGATAACGTATGTACGTACGTACACTTAACTTTACGAAAACACATAAAAAATTTAAGGAAAACTATAAAAATAAAATTTACGAAAAACATTAACAAAACTGTAACACTTAACTTACAAAAATCTAAAAATTACGTAAATTTTTTTTTTCTTTTTTTTTTGTTTTTAACTTTATTTTTTACTTTTACGTAGGCTTTTTTTTTTTTTTTTTTTTTTTTTTTTTTTTTACAGAATTTCAACTTCATCACCACTTTCAACGTTCTGTTTTTCATCACTTGGTTCTTCCTTTTTTGCTTTCAACTTTCTGTTTTTTATCACCTGGTTCTTCCTTTTTGCTTACTCCTGCTAATGCTGAAGGCCTCTTTAAAAAATAACTATCCAAGGAAGATTGCTTCTGCCTGCTTTTGACAATGTTCCTGAAACGACTCAGGCAAACGTCATCGAACTGTGCAAGCATACGACCTGTGTGAGCCTTTTCGGGGTGTCTTTTTTTCTATGAATGATTGCACTTTATGAAAAGCGGCTAAGACCTCCTTAATTTCTGCCGTTGTCATAGGCTCCTCCTCTTCATCGCCGCTGCTAGAACTCCTCTTGAACGACGTTATGTTGCATGGCCTCCAACTCCTTCAGGTCATCCGTCGTAAGCTCCTCTTAGTGCTCCTCGAGAAGGTCGTTGATGTCGTCCTCGTCGACGACCAGCCCCATGGACTTGCCGAGTGCAACGATCTCGTCAAGATCTGGTTCCAAAACAGTTTTGGGATCATCAACTGTTTCGGACTCAGCAGCACCAGCTTCGCCCACGTCGAATCCCTCGAAGTCTCGGTCGGATACGGCATCAGGCCAGAGTTTCCTCCATGAGGAATTCAAGGTTCGCCTCGAAACCTCCTGCCATGCTTGGTCGATGAGTCGGATGCATATGACGATGTCAAAATGCTCCTTCCAAAATTCACGCAAGGTGAGGTTTGTGGTATCGGTGATGTCAAAACATCTTTTGAAAAGATGTTTCGTGTACAGCTTCTTAAAGTTCGCTATCACTTGCTGGTCCATGAGCTGGAGGAGAGGGGTGGTGTTGGGTGGAAGAAAAAGAATCTTGACGAAGGAATACTCCGCTAGGATATCTTCCTCGAGGCCAGGAGGGTGGGGAGGGGCATTGTCCAACACCAGCAGACATTTCAGGGGGAGCCCCTTCTCTTGCAAAAAACTCTTCACAGTCGGGCCGAAACACAGATTTACCCACTCGGTGAACAAAAGCCTTGTTACCCAGGCTTTTGCATTAGCCCTCCACATCACTGGAAGCTTCTCCTTCAACACTTTGTGGGCCTTGAAGGCTCGAGGAGTCTTGGAGTGATACACCAGTAGGGGCTTCACCTTGCAATCCCCACTGGCGTTCGAACAAAGTGCGAGCGTAAGCCTGTCTTTCATAGGCTTATGCCCGGGTAGCTTCTTCTCTTCCTCCGTGATGTACATCCGACGAGCATTTTTTTTCCAAAAAGGCCAGTCCTCATCACACTTGAAAACCTGCTGAGAACTGTAGCCTTCCTTGGTCATCATCTCGTCGAAAGTCTTCTTAAATGCTTCGGCCGCTTTCGTGTCCGAGCTGGCAAGTAATCCCCCATGACGCACCACCGAATGGATGCCAGTCCGTTTACGGAATTTCTTGAACCAGCCATGCGAAGCCTTGAACTCTGGGGTTTGCGTTGAAGTCCCTTCCCCTCCGTCGTCTTCCGCCTGCGCAATCAAATCGCCGAAAATAGCAATGGCCTTGTGAGCGATTGCCGTCTCCGTTACTGTATCGCCAGCAATTTCTTTGTCTTTTATCCAGATGAGGAGCAGCCGTTCCATCTCGTCGTGCACATGGCTCCTCTTGCTGGACAAAATAGTGATGCCCTTCGATGGTGTAGTTGCTTTGATGGCATCCTTCTGTTTAAGGATGGTGCCTGTTGTCGACGGATTACGGCCGTATTCCTTTGCGATCACACTCAATCGCATACCAGCTTCGTACTTCTTTATGATCTCCATCTTTGTCTCCAGAGACAGCATGCGCTTCTTTCCGTGAATTTCAACTTTCTTGGGACCCATGACTACGTTAATTTACGTAAAGTTACACAAATACGTAATAATACAGTCTTCGCACAACACGATAATATGAACTGCAACGAAATCACTAACGAATTTACGTTACTAAACGAAATCGTTGGAGCGAACAAATGCCGAATGCGTACGGTAAAGTTTCGGGTGCGAAGTGGCCGAGCTAAGGGACGCCAACATGTACGTATAGAAGATGCATGATGGGAGGGATGCTGTCCAATCAGAGAGAAGGATCTCATGGCTTGGCTAGCATCAGGAACCAATGGGAGAGCAGGAGGATGGTGGCGAGTCTACGATAACTAAGATGGCGGCGTGCGGCGCGAGTTTCAAAATTGTTATGGGGCGAATCTCGGACTTTCGGAAACCTTTCGTATCTTGAAAACTTTTCGTATGTAGAGCAGAAAATTTTTCGTCTTTGCTTTCGTAACTTGGATTTTTCGTAAGTTGAGCCTTTCGTATCTCTAGGTACTACTGTATATGAAAATGTGCGCATTTTTATGTAGAATACAACAAAAAAATACTCATGATTGTAGCTTTTATCAGTTTTGAGATATTTTCATATAAATAATGATAAGTGCCAAAATTTCAACCTTCGGTCAACTTTGACTCTACCGAAATGGTCGAAAAACGCAATTGTAAGCTAAAACTCTTATATTTTAGTAATATTCAATCATTTACCTTAATTTTGCAACTAATTGGAAGTCTCTAGCACAATATTTCGATTTATGGTGAAATTATGAAAAAACTTTCCTTACGTCCGCGCGGTAACTCTTCCAAAAGAAATCATACATGCGATTGTGGTAATGTATGCACCATTTTAAAATTAGCCGTTACATAAAGTTTTATATATGGAAATGTGCGCAATTTCATGCACAATAGAACTAAAAACAACCCATGGTTGTAGCTTTTATCAATTTTGAAATATTTTCATATAAAAATGATAAGTGACAAATTTTCAACCTTCTGTCAACTTTGACTCTACTGAAATGGTCGAAAAACGCAATTGTAAGCTAAAACGCTTATATTCTAGTAATATTCAAGCATTTACCTTCATTTTGCAACAAATTGGAAGTCTCTAGCACAATATTTCGATTTATGGTGAATTTATGAAAAAAATAACATTTTCTTTACGTCCGCGCGGTAACTCTTCCGAAAACATCATACGTGCGATTGTGGTAATGTTTGCACCATTTTAAATTAGCCGTTACATAAAGTTTTATATATGAAAATGTGCGCAATTTCATGTAGAATACAACAAAAAAATAATTGAAGGTTGTAGCTTTTCTTATTTTTGAAATATGCATATAAATCACGATAAATAGAAAAAAAAAAAACCATAAACGGGTCAACTTTGACTCTACCGAAATGGTCAAAAAACGCAATTGTTAGCTAAAACTCTTACAGTCTAGTAATATTCAGTCATTTATCTTCATCTTGAAACAAATTCGAAGTCTCTAGCACAATATTTAGATTATGGTAAAATTAAAAAAAAAAAACAAAAAAACATTTCCTTCCCTCCGCGCGCGGATTCTCCGCCACAAATCTCCGAAATGCGTACGTCCCATTCTCGGAATATTTGCTCCGTTTCATATTAGGCATTTCATAGAGTTTTATATATGAAAATGTGCGCAATTTCATTTAGAATAAAACGAAAAATATTTGAAGGTTGTAGCTTTTCTAATTTCCGAAATAATTGCATATAAAAAAATATATAAAAAAGTTCGACATTCGGTCAACTTTAACTCGTCAGATATGGTCAAAAACTGCAACTGTAAGCTAATACTCTTACAGTATAGTAATATTCAATCATTTGTCTTCATTTTGAAAGAAATTGGAAGTCTCTAGGGACAATATTTAGATTTATGGTGAATTTTTGATAAAAAATATTTGTTTGTTTGACCGTCCCGCAGCGTTACGAATTCATGCATTATTTTGTGTATAATATTTTCTCTGTGTTGCTTGTATCGTTTTACAAGTATTATATACCAAAATGGTTGCAATTTAGTGTACATTACAAAAAAAAAAGTAACTTGTTACCTTTAACTGTTTTGTGCACAGCGCGATTTGAATACAATTGTAAATGAAATTTCGTTTTTGCGCTATCATATATCGCATTATTTATATATGATAATGATAATTTTTTTCATTTCTGATGGTTGCATACTAAACTTTAGGCAATGAAAAAAAAGGAGCCAAAAATGAACTCTTAATCTTGAAGACCTAAGCGTGCTGTGATTTTTTGAAAAAAATATTTTTTCCGCTTCTGCGCTCACTCCGAAACACCTCCGGCACACGGGAGACAATTTTTATTTTACCGCTTCGGCGTTTAAGGGTTAATGCGGCAGACCCAGATTCTGTGGAAAGTCTAAGAAATGATCGAATGAAAATAGGAGAGTGGTCAAAAAGATGGCAAATGCCTTTTAACTTGGATAAGTGTAAAGTGTTACAAATAGGAACAAACAACCCTCATGCCAGCTACATGGTGCTTGGGAATGACATAAATAGTGTAGAACAAGAGGAGGGCATTGGAGTCATTATTACCAAGGACTTAAACTCCACAAAACAGTGTATAAAAGCTGAAAAGAAGACACAGTAACTAGTGGTATACATAAAGAGGTAGTTAAAATACAGAAACAAGGAAACCAGTGCTGCAAGCTCTACACATCAATAATTAGACATCATCTTCAATATGCAGTAGTTTTGGTCACCAACACTAAGAAAGGATATAAATAGATTAGAAGGGGTACAAGCAAGAGCCACAGAGTTGATTCCATCCATCAGGCAAATAGGTTACCAAAGACAACTAGAGAGCCTGAACACCTGAACATGTATGGCTTAGAAATACGATGATTGTGAGGACAACTAAAAGAAACATATAAAATACTGAAAGGCATAACAAGCATAGACAGTAACCTATTTATGTTAAACAAAAACCAGACAAGAAATAGTGGAAGGAAAGTAGAACTGAAGAGATACAACACATCCCATTGTGGGAACTTCTTCACATACAAGATATGTGACACATGGAATAAACTGCCACCAGAAGTTGTAAACAGCAACAGTGTGGAAGAGTTTAAAAGAAAGCAAGGCAAAATCATTAGAACACTGTGAATGAACAGTAAAACCTGCTCCTAGAGATAAGTGAGCACACGATGTCTCCGTGTGGCGGGATTACAAGCTAAAAAAAACAAGCTGGCAAAGTCCCCCCCACATAAACTTGTCCAGTCCAGCTGCCCAACTCGCCCTCAGTCACACTTTCCTCTTTACACCACGGAATATGCAGGACAATTGACCTACCTACACACACAACAAAAAACACAAACACATGTACTAACCCAACTCCAGACACTCTGGGGTATACTGTGCTGTCTGCCGGTTGAGGTCACGTAGATACCAACACCAACAAAGACCACAACCCACAACACAACACCCAAGGACCACAGCCCCACAACTCAGCACAACAACAAAAAGGAACACAATAAAAAAAGAAACACAACCCCAACTCAACAACACAGCAAACAACCAAGGAACAGCCACAACCCAACAACAACAAGGAATACAACCACAACAAAAGACCACTGCACAAACAATCACCAATACAGAAAACAACAACACAAAAAGGCAACACACACACACCCACTAACAACACCAAGATATCACAACAACAGCACAGGCACAACAACTCTAAGCAAACAACACTAACTTAACAACAAACTAAAACACAAATCAATAACACACAAAACCCAACTGACTTCCAGTGCCTTCAATATTCTGCTCCTGACACTACTGACTGTCACCAGCTCTCACCAAAGTCTGACCAAAGACTCACCGAAAAAAGCTCCAAACACAGAACTCTAACAATCAAGAGCACCAACAAACAACCCAGAACTCACCAACGGCCAATACAGTCATTAACCATCCAACCACCAATTACTCTCTCTCTCTCTCTCTCTCTCTCTCTCTCTCTCTCTCTCTCTCACAGATGTTGTCAAATGGAACTCCATATGTCCTTCATATTTCCTCCCCCGTTACATTTGACGACGCCTCCTGACACTCGCAACACCCACGGATGCTCGGACGCAGGTCCCCTGGATCTTGTTTGAGGGCCCTCACACACACACTCAGTTACACAACCATCCACTTCTCCCAGACCACTTCCAGTCAGACTCCCATTACCTTCTCCCTCACTACCATCCTCCCAAATCCCATTCACTATCTCATCTACCCCTTCTAACTCTTCTCCGAATATCTCTTGTAACTCTGCCACCAAATCACTTACCTCATTTGCACTCCAGCTAAACTCCTTAAGAGACTCATTCATACTGCCAACTACATCCTTACCACCTGATTCCCTTCCTGGTGAAACTTCACTAAACCCTGACAATTCAAACCCACACACGCTATATGTATTATTCAACCCCTCAAAGTCATCAGTATTACACGCCTTATCCACCATTTTTACCCTAACACTAACCCCTCTATCATGCAGTTCACATTTCTTTCTCTCTTTCATTCCCTTCCCTTACCTCCTTCTGCTTTCTTCCATACTCAACCAATACCAACTGCCAATCTTCCAGACCCATTTGCTCACTGACACTCGGCTCATGTTTATTCACCCTCAACCACTCATCATCGCATTCTCCCAAACATACTGTCACATACTAGAGGACCCACCCAACTGAATCCCCTTATAACCTAGTTTCCCAAATTCCCAGCCTGACTCATCCTCTTTCGCCTACACACACTCGTTACGTGACCTTCCATTCCACATTCAACACATTTTGCACGCTGTTCTTTACACATCTTAGCATAATGCCCATTCTTCCCGTAGTTGCCGCAAACCACATTCATACGGGTACCCCAACATCCACTAGCTATGTGCCCTGCCTGTCCACACCTATAACATTTAATATCCCTATCTTTCTTACACTCGCTCACTAAATGCCTCGTTTGTCCACACCCGAAGCACGCTACTAACGCCCACCGACATTCATTCTAACTGTGTCCTGGCTTACCATATCTATAACACTGTTGTTCTCTCTCACAACTAACTGACCTTACTCTTCCAACACTCGCACTCCTATCTCTTTTAGGGCTAACTACACTCACGTTACTTGTCCTAACGCAACCTCAGCTACTTCAGTCCTAACACTAACACTTACTCTCTTTCATACACCTATCTAACTTGTAATCTTTTACTATTTCCAAAATGTCGTTCCATGTCAACCTTTCATTTTTCCATTGCATTTTCTCCTTACTTTTCAGATTTATAAACTCATATACATTCTCTGGTACAGTCGCCAACAACTTTCACACTAACTCCGTACACTCATTTATCCCTTCGTCCCCAAACTTTTTCCTAGCTAATGTTTCCAACCTGCACACACACATCGACAACGACTCACCAACATTCATTCTTGCCTCCTCAAAATCTTGCTTTCTCCTATATCTAACGCTACTCCTTATCCTCTTTGCCTGTTCTTCAATCCTAGCTTTCACACTCATACGGCACATTCCCTACACTCATCATTACCCTATACATACTCAACAAAAATCCCATCAAAAAGCCCAGACACTCTTGTTATTCCCATACTTTGCCTCACAATACCTTCATATTCTTTAAAAAAGTCCCTTATGTCCCTACTACCATATTCCTCGTATTGTGCACATTGGGGCACCTCTCTCATATACGCAGTCTCTCGTACTTCCTGCTCACTCTCACTCTCACTTTCGCTACTTCCATTCTGTCCCCTCTTTCCCTCTTCCGAATACAGCGAGTCAACTTCCATACTCACGTCCATACTTCTGATTACGCTCTTCATACCCATCTTCCTACCAACCTGTTTCCACTCACCACTATCTAAATCACGCTCAGCCCTTTCTCTAATGTATTCAGTCCTAGCCTCATCCTGTCCGTCATCCTTACTAACCTTCTTTCCCTTAGTTTTCTTCTTTTCCTCAGCCCTCTTCTTATTCTTGTCCTCAGGTTTATCCTTATCCTGTGTCTTCCCCTTCTTTCCCTTACCTATCACAACCAAATCACCTTCATCACTCGTACTCTCATCCACTCGCTCTTTCACTTTCTTTACCACTCCTGGCCCGTCACAAGACCCAGTAGGCCTACCTCTTACAGCTCCCTCTCCCATGAATCCCTTCATCATTTCCTGCATCATCTCTTGCACTGCATTCATCATTACCCTGAATTTTCGTCCATTTTCTCAACCATTCTCTCTTCCGCTCCTTTCACTTCTTCTTTCATTTCCACTTTCGCACTCCTTAGCATTCCTGTCAATTCCTCTAACTCGCTCTTCAGCTCCTCACGCTCTACCCTCAACCTCTCATTCTCCCCTTCCAATCTTTCCTTAGCTTCCCTCGCCAACCGTAACTCCTCCTTCAACCTCTCTATCTCCTTCAACCCTTCCATCCTCACTTCCTCCACCAATTACAGAACTCAATACCCCAATCGTCCTGCAGCTGCTGCACCAACAGTCCATGTTCAGGCGCCAAAAAATAATGTGGCGGGATCACGAGCTAAAAAAACAAGCTGTCAAAATCCCCCTCACATAAACTTAACCAATCCAGCTGCCCAACTCGCCCTCAGTCACACTTTCCTCTTTACACCACGAAATATGCAGGACTATTGACCTACCTACACACACAACAAAAAACACAAACACATGTACTAACCCAACTCCAGACACTCTGGGGTATACTGTGCTGTCTGCCGGTTGAGGTCACGTAGATGCCAACACCAACAAAGACCACAACCAAGAACCACAACCCACAACACAACACCCAAGGACTACAACCCCACAACTCTACACAACAATAAAAAAAGAAATGCAACCACAACTCAACAACACAGCAAACAACCAAGGAACAACCACAACCCAACAACAACAAGGAATACAACCACAACAAAAGACCACTGCACAAACAATCACCAATACAAAAAACAGCAACACAAAAAGGCAACACACACACCCACTAACAACACCAAGATATCACAACAACAACAAAGACAACAGCACAGGCTCAACAACTCTAAGTAAACAATACTAACTTAACAACATACAAAAACACATAACAATAACACACAAAACCCAACTGACTTCCAGTGCCTTCAATATTCTGCTCCCGACACTACTGACTGTCACCAGCTCTCACCAAAGACTGACCAAAGATTCACCAAAAAAAACTCTAAACACAGAACTCTGACAATCAATAGCACTAACAGACAACCCAGAACTCACCAACAGCCAATACAGTCGTTAACCATCCAACCACCAATTACTTTCTCTCTCTCTCTCTCTCTCTCTCTCTCTCTCTCTCTCTCTCTCTCTCTCTCTCTCTAAGACGTAGTCAAATGGAACTCCATAACTCCTCCATATCCTCGGATGGACTAACAAGTCTTTGAGACATCCTAATCCTTGTAAATCCTTGTAACACTTTGTGTTAATATGGTAAAATGTTTGAGCTGACTTTGAAATTATATTAATAATATAATTTGAAAGGTATATTTGATGTAGGATGATACTTTAAGTATTCACTGATACTAACTATTCACCGAGGTCTGATGTGCATCCTTCGCGAATACAGGGGGTCCACAGTATACACCCTTGGAGGGGTCATTGTCAACAAAGCAGGTTGATCCGGACTTAGTGAAACTAGGTCCCAGTCTTACACTGCAGCATCCTACTGCGGAGGGCATCTCGCTTTAGCAGCAATCCTGGAAGCTACCGCTATGGCAGCTATCCAGGTGGTCACCTGGCTGGATCTGTGGTCTTTCACAGCATCCAAGGGTGCTTTCTCCTCAGGCGCTATCGTCCCTGGAAAGGACTCAGCCATCAGGAGACTATACCAGGCTGGAGGTAGGGTGATCTCCTACCTGGCCAACCAAATGGGAAACCTGTGGGTGAATCTGGTTTTGAAGAGGAGGGCTGCAGTCTTAAATCGGATCGCTGTATCTGTAGGTCCTGAGTTGGCTTTGACCTTGCGTAACAGAGGAGTTACTGACTTCAGGAGTGTGGAACTTTCATGACAAGCACCTTCACATCAATATCCTGGAACTCAAGGTAGCCTTCTCGGCCCTCCAAGAATTCCAGGATCGAGTGATGGGACACCCTGGTGTTGATGAGTGACAGGTAATAGGAATATAGTGGCCGACAAGCTCAGCCACCACAATTAGGTGATAGGAACAGACTGGTCCCTTCACACAGACATGGCGGAAAGGTTGTTCAACCTATGGGGGCGACTGGTTGTAGATCTGTTTGCCTCCCAGCACAACAGGAAGCTACAAATATTCTGTTCCATAGTGCTGGACCATTGGACTGCTGCAGGAGAACGCATTCCAACACCCATGGGACAACTTTGACATGTATGCCTTTCCCCCATTCTGTCTGATTCGCAAGGTAATCAGCAGGACGCTGATCACCCTGAATCTGAAGATGATGATGGTGGCTCTCAAATGGCCTCAGGGCGTTTGGTATCCGTATCTGTTAGCTCTTCTCTCCAAGGCGCAGAGAGCTCCTGCCCGTGTCAACTCCACGGAGCGGTACCACATGGCAGTGCAGTCTCTGTGTCTTCACAGGTGGAGATTATCCACTATCTCTTGCGAGCGAGAGGCTTTTCTTGCTGAGCAGCAACAGAGATGGCAAGATACCTCAGACAGTCATCTGCAGCAGTGTACCAGGGAAAGGGGGGCTGGTATCTTCTGTGGTTGGTGTTGTAGATGGGGTTTCTCTACGGTTAGAGCAACTATCCAGCAGGTCACAGAATTCCTAGTCTTTGTTCATTGAGAGATGGTTCTCCCAGTTTCAGCTGTTAAAGGCTATAGGTCTGCATTAGGCCTAGTCTTAGACTTGTGAGCCTTACGAGCCTCTACAAGTTATCAGAGAGGGATCTGACCCTCAGGACCGTTTTCTTGCTTGCCCTGGCGTCAGCAAAGAGAGTTGATGCTCTTTCCTTTGATGTTAAACACTTGAAGGGATGGGGATTGGTTAGGTTCGAGTCTTTACGATCCCCTCCCTCGAGGACTTCGTTGGTAATGATCCAGATGAGATGCTACTTTGTCCCATTAAGAGTGCTGTGGCACTATCTGAAGAGGACTCAACATCTCTGGTTTGAGTGTTGACAACTCTTTGTTAGTAGTGGCATGCCCAAGAAAGAAGTGTCCAAGAATACTATTTCTTTCTGGCTTTGTGAGACAATTAGGAAAGCGTACTCCGCCGAAAGGCAGGAACTTCACCGGTACTTTAAGTCCAAGAGCTCGGGAAAGTCAGAGGCATTGCACCTTCCCTCACATTGAGCAAGAACCTTCTGTCAGTTCCTCAGGTACTGAAGGTGGGGGGTGTGGTTGTGTCAGACCATCTTCACTTTCTTTTTACCTTTAGGATGTGGCGGTATCAAAGCTAACAAATGAGCAAGCAAAGGTTCCCACAGCTATGCGAATCATACCGGCACTCAAATATACCCTCGGCCACACTTTCCTCTTTACGTTACGTTTATTTTACAGAACAGTTGCTTCAATGATAATTACTGACACAAATTTCACATGCTCGTACTCACCAGTTATGACTGTCTTCAAGGCAAAAATCTGTGCTGTGTGCTGGGTACGGCCGCTGAGACACAACAACTGCCAGACATGAGAACAAAACAACCCAAAAAGTACCACAACCATACAACAACTCAACAACACAACAAATCACTGTGCAGACAAATACCAACAACACAACAAATCCATACACAACCACTTACAAACAACATCAAGAAACCACAACAACTCACCAACAACACTCAACAACTCACAACTACAACAACTCACATACAACACCACAGGAACTCACAAGCTCAACAACCTTCCAATGCACAAGCACAACAAACTTCAGCAATACAGGAACAACAAACTAGTACTAAAATACAATATCACCAGCAAATCAAAACAACTTCAGAAAACACACAATATAACTGATCATCCAATGCCAAGACCATAATCTGGGAAAACCAACTGTCCATCACAGACTCTGATCATAGACTGCCTAGTGCCTGCCCCGGCCACCGAATCCACGCACGAACCCAACCACCCTCCAACAAGCGTTCCATTTGCTGATGACCCATCCACCAATTACTCTCTTCCTCTCACTCTCTCTCAATAGCTTGCTCACTCACACTCTTCAGAAAAACACATTTTCATCGACTGGAGTCTGCCACAAAACCACAGCAGAATTCCAGGAATATCAATTGGAGGCAAAAATGCAATACATAGTTCTCTCTTGTGTTGAAGTATTTCTGTGTCATTTGATGTGTAGTTCATGTGAAATCATGAGACCAGTATGATTTGTCAAAATGAAATTATTATTGATATTGAAGGATTGTAGTCAATGTAAGAAACTTGGAACTCAAAATTGACTAGCTGACCAGGGACAAGCATGCTTTCATGCGACGAGGATTGTCCTTCCCTAGATAAAGCAGATGAGATGTGTGCAAATTTGCAGTTTGTTTCCAAGACTTCTTTTGCCACCATGTGGTAACTGCGAGTCCTCTTATACTTAGCGTTAACAATGGGCAGGGTTTAGGTTAGTATGAAATTGAAGTGATCTCAGTCTGTTTGAATGTGGTGTAGTGTTTCTGCCCATAAATTTTGAAACAAAGCTCGTTTTGTCCGTGACCGTGTAATCACGTGTTTGCTGTGGCTGACCAAGTTGGCAGGAAGCTGTTGTTAAATGTAGGTTAGGTTGTTAATGTTAGGAGCACATGAAGGTAGCATTTATTTTTGTAATTAAACTATAAAACTTTGCTCGTTCCTTTTTCATCTGTCCTTACGCAAGGGCTGAGAGCCGTTCCTTCAGGTGGGCCTATATGCCAACAAGATCTGGCGAACCCGGTAATTACAGTCATTGAATAATTCACGACAGTTCTTATACTCCAATCAATATGTCAGAGGCACAGTACTCCTCTTCACTTTTTTTTATACCAGGAGGGGTATCCCAGGTGTGGCGAACTCCAGTCAGTTCAGAGAGACTCACTCATATTCTTCCCTCCAACTAGTGAATCTTCCTAATGTAAAGGACCATTGGTTTGTATATTGTGTAGGATCAAATCACAATTTTTTAAAGTAAATTGTATTTTGTTCATGAAACTTACCTGTCAGATATATATATAGCTGTATTTTCTGAGTCCGACAGAATTTCAAAAACTTCCGGCACACGCAGTGGTCGGCCAGGTGGTTAGTACCCATTCCCGCCGCAGTGAGGCGGGTATCAGGAACCATTCCCATTTTCTATTCATATATTTTTTTCTGTCGCCGGTACTGTAAACACCTGTTTTCAGTACCTCCGTCTTAGGATTTTGAAACTTCATTGCCGCTAAGTATCCTAATTGTCTTTTGATTTATTTACTTGGATTTGTGGCTAGGCATACTCTGTCATAAATTGATTTGAATTTGATTCATTTTTGCATAAGATATCTGAATCTAGGTAGGCTAGTTTCAGAGGGTGTTGTCTGCAAAGATAGGGTGTGGCTACCGAAAGCTTCGGTAGATCCGCACTTGGTATGCACGAGGGGTACGGGTCTTTCTTCTTTGTTGAGATTTGTCATGTAAGGAGTGTGAGACTTTGTCTAATTCCGTAAGGAAGACGTATGATTCGTATGTACGTAATTAATCAGTAAACAAGTCAGGGTAGTGAACCTGCTAACTTTCTTGTAGACTTTATTTTGCCTAACCCTGTAGTATAGCCTACGGGCTATGAGCTTATGTCTGCGAGAGGTAATGCCCTTTACGTTATAGATTCCATCTGTATCTTGGAATCTAAAGTGCTCGCTCTCCAATCATTGTTGTGAAGTGTAGTGCCCCTTCTGTAGTTGCTACTTCTAACCCTGTAGTGTTGCCTTCGGGCCTTGAAACAGTGTCTGTAGAGGGTGATGCCCTTTCTCTGATACTGTATCGATTCGTAACTTAGAATCGAAAGTGCTTGCTTTAGAGAGCAAAAGTGAAGTGGCTAAGTGCAGTGACAGTGCCCCTTGTGTAGTGGAGGGTGCGTCAGATCGGCCTCTGCTGGACTCCCAGGAACACAGGGAGAGAGCATGTCGAAAGCTGAAGGAGGGTTACGAGGAACCCCCACCGATCTGACGTGCCTTCGGCAGACCTGAAGATACTCCCAGGCTGCCAAAGTGCGTGCATGTGCACAAATCCTGAAGGATTGCTTCTCGTCCTCCAAAGCGTCCTCCCTGCGCAGGGGTTGGAGCTTTCGGAAGGATTTGCGCCCTCTAAATAGAAGCTTTATAGAAGAGGATGCTTCACGTCCTCTCTCCCTCTCTCTCTTGTCATGCGTTGCAGTGAGAAGTAAGAAGGCGAACGTCGCCTGAACACGTGTACGTCTTTCCACCGAGAAAAAGGGAAAGAGAAGTCATAGTAGCAGGACGCTTTTGAGCGCGGACGTCCTAGCTTTGTGACTGTGAGAATAAGAAGGCGTTCCCTCGCCCCTCGTATTCTCACATGTTCAACCCTTCTCCTGAGAATGCTTTGTGCAGTCGGATTTCTCTCCGAGATGTCTCTCGCTCTTCTCTGAAGTCAGTTTCTCTCGCTTGTTTTGACGCCTGTCAGGAGCGTGACGCTTTTCTGCACGCTTCTTTTGACGCTCAGCTTGAACGGGACGCTCGGATGGACGCCAGGCGCGTGGGGGTGCACGCCAAGCGCGCGCCAGTGGACGCCGAGCGTGCGCCAGCACGCCAGGTGTGTCGCCTGGCTGAACGTTTCTGTCGAACTCTTCGAGCAGATTTGGGCCTAAAGATTTTTTACCTCTACCTTTGGTGATCCCTTCTACCTCACCTGCAAAGAATGTGAAGTAAGCAGTGCTTCGGAGGAAGCTTAAAGTGAACAGGCAACTTCGTCTTCGAAACCCAGCAAGACCACGGGTTTCGTGAATTCAAGAGGTCTCTGTCAATTAATATTGCTTTTCGCAAAGTCCAGGATTGGATGGAGTTAAGGAAAGCTCAAGCTAAGATCTCTTTTGCTCTACCGCAGTCAAGACTTTGTGGTAAGGCAGCTACGGGGTATATAAAAGCTCGACGTCCTGCACGTCATGACGCTCGACAACGTTCAGTAGGATTCTTACAAAGGCACTCATCAAGAGGACGCTCTTCAGGAAAGCGCAAGACAGGACTTCCTTTGCCATTCTGCCAATAAATTTAAGCGTTAGCAGGCATTCGTTGTGATACGGGAGAGGAAGCTGGTTGGAGAGTTCTTTCCTCTTCCCAGGATAATTTTGCAAGCTTTTTAGCCCATCTGAAAGGGCTTTTCAGATGATAGATTTTGTTAGTTCCTTGTTCGGGACTACGCTGCCAAAGTTGAACATTGGGGTCCTACCTGCCGTAAGCCCAGTCTCTTAACAGGATTCTTGCCCCTTCTTCGATTGATACAGGAATTAGAAAAATAATATGCTCGACTTCCTGGATTACGTTTTGTCAATTCAGTGACTTTCTCGCATTGACAAACATCTCAATAACTTTATATTGCGTAAGCGGATAAGCTCTTTTTAACAAGATTCGGAAGAGCTCTCATTCATCAATTACAGACTGCTGCAAGAAATAGACTTGTAGACTACGTCAATGAACGCTTATGTCCAATAACATAAGAAGCTTGAGCTGTCCGCTTCGTTTCTCTACGATTTGTTCATGAAACTTGCCTGTCAGATATATATGTAGCTATATTTCCGAATTCAGCTATAGATATGTCTGCCAGGTAGGTATGAACAAACTTTATTGTATCATAACAATATCATATTATGCCTTGCGTTATTTTACTACTGGTTGGTTCAAGTCATATACGCATGCTGTAGTTACCTCTTCGGATGGCAACCGAGAGGTCTATTATTTTAAGGGCATTTAATCGGTACTCCCTGCAGCCTTCCAGGAGTTTCCGATTTATCTTTTACCGTTTTATGGTAGTGTTATGACGACACAAACGTAGCTCTATATTTAGCGTTTTCTGTTTCGCTTAAATATACCAGCTTGAGAGTCTCTTTCTGCTCAAAAATAACAGACCTATTCCTTCGTAGAATAGAGTAGCTGGCAACCCAGGCATAAGAGTAAGAGATGACAAAAGTAAGCTGCTGTCACTGAACTCCAACCGAGCCAGTACCAGCTAGTTCGCTGTCATGCACATTTGTTTACGTCTCTCTCTCCTGCGGGATTGACTGACTAACCGTATCATTGCGCGGGCGATTACGTCTCTCTCTCCTGCGGGATTGACTGACTAACTGTATCTCTGCCCTACAATCACAGACTTTAGCCTAAGATTGAGGGGATTTCTAATATGCATGAATAAACATTGCCTTCATTTTGCGTAACTATGTTCAACAGAGATATCTCTTTCTTTCGGTGCTCGTTACCGCACTGTAATAGGACTACGAGTGTACCGCGACACTGCACTATTATATGCTCTCCTGCTTAGGTAAAGCGCAGCCTTATTAGGGAAGTAAGCATGCTCGGTGAGGGAATGGATGAGCCTGCTGCGGACCATTTCCTTCCTGAAGAAGTTTGTTTCCCTGAATAGACTGCAATTCAGACCTCTACAGTTTTTTCCTATCGGAAAACTGAAATATTATCCAAGATCTAGAAATGATTCTGAACATCTTTCAGTGCTTCAAGTATCACCTGAGGTGATAGCGAGAAGGTGCCAGGCATCTGGAGAGGGTTTCAGATGTCCTGGCACATAATCTGAAAGAATTGGAAGCAATTCGGTCGTCCCCCCAGTCCTCAAAGAACGAGTTTTGGAACCAGTGGTCCAGATCAACTCGGGCAATTCCACAGCTCTCTCATATCTTAAGAAGTATCATCTCTCGGTCCCTGTTCGAGTTTACGAGAAAGAGCCTATTATGACAACAGGCATAGAACGTAACGATCCTCAAGAGGTTCGTTACAGGATTGCAAAAGTCCGTATGAATCTTCTCAATCGACGGCAACAACTACTGACTTCCGAGTGGAATCTTTGATTAGAAGTATGTTGAGAGTTGTGGAGACTTTAGGGACGTCCTTTCATACATCTCTTTGCTATGTTGAGGACGAAGAGGCTTCATCTACTCTGTTCCCTTATTCTCGATCCGGGAGCGATAGCATTACACGCCATCCTATGGTATTGAACGGGGATGGATGTTTAGTCTCTTTTCCTCTTTTTTCAAACTCTTAGGAAATGTAATAAGATGATTTATGACGTCACAGGGAGAGACAATGACGCTGATCGCCCCATGTCGGCCTTCAAGATCCTGGATTCTCAGAGGTCACGTCCTTCCTAGTTCACTTTCCAAGGACCTTTTCCGAAAGTCGGTCTACAGTGGGGCCTCGTTATCCGCGGGGGATAGGGCCCAGAACCCCCCGTGATAAGTAAATACCCGTGTTATCCTGATACCCCCCTCAAAAATTGCTTAAAACTGCCTACTTTAATAGTTAACCCACCCAAGACCACTATTCCAATGTTTATAACTGCCTACTTTAGTTCAAACACCAAATATGTTTTCAACTATCACCTAAAACTAAATTCAAGACAGTTTTAAAGTTATTTTACAAAATTAGCCTTAAAAAATAAATGTAGTATATGTACTACTGTACATATGTAGCCTACTAGCCTATGGATTACAGCTAGAAGCCTACATACGCATGGTGGGCCTCTTTTTTTTTTTTTTTTTTTACAAGGAAAGAGAGGATCAGTGGTAAGAGAACTATCAAAATTATGTAAATCATATGGGTACTCACCAACAATCTATGTTGATAAAAGATGGCGACGATTTTGCAGTGCAATCGTCAGTAATATAATAACGATAATGCTACCAGCAGTATGCAGCGAAACATCTCTTCCCTTCGTCACAACACATGTATATATTCCCGTAAAAACCTTCATCTGACCTTTAGGCGTCTTTCCCATAAGAGTAAAAGAATCAGGGCTTTTGGATGCCACATAATTAACTCGTTTATATGGGTACAATTTAAAGAACGCGCAGCACACCACACTTCATAACAACAACAAACAAAACTTGGACAAATGTGAGTAGGCCAGTGTTGCCAACTGGGAATGGCAATTTCTTGCTAGATTTTGCTCCATAAAAGGCTAAAAAAATCACATACCGTATATACTCGAGTAACGTGCAATTTCCCATATCATGCGACCCCCTAATTTTCACCAATAAACAGTGGTTTTGTCATGTATCTCATGTATCATTCGAGTTCCTTTTCCGAGAGCGTCAGTTCATAAGGTTGGTGGTTTAGCCTGCTAATGGCCGAGTCATTCAGATGTGTGCTGCTGCTAGTCAAGTTACGGTAATTTTCTTATTAATCTCGAGAATTGAATAGAAAATCTCAAGATTAAAAAAGAATCCCAAGATAATAAAATAATTGTAAAAATAACATGCCTTGGAGTCCTTAATCATTCCTCTCTCTCCTCTCTCTCTCTCTCTCACTCTCCTCTCTCTCCTCTCTCTCTCTCTCTCTCTCTCTCTCTCGCTCTCTCTCCTCCTCCTTCCCCCTCGGTCTACTCTCTCTATCTCTCTCTCAGGAATAAATATGTACTGTTATTTGAGTCTTTCACCAACGGGTATCAGTAAATGTGTAGACATTGTGTGCGTGTTTAAAAAAATGTGCAGTACACACACATTCCGATGTTTCGGTTTTTGTAATTTTTCAGATTTCGGAAATGTGAGGTCAGATGCATAATCAAACAAACACCACTACTGCAGCAAAAACATTTTTTCCCTTTATGTTTTTCATTATTGTTATTTATTAATTACAGTTTATTTAAATAAATATTGATATAATACTGTTAACTGAATGTGAGATAATTAAGATCACCTATAATAAAATAGTGGGACAATTAATACCATACGTTCACTAATAGGTATTATTTTCAAAACAAACATTCCGTAAAACACAAAAAATATATGTACATAACAATCAAAATATAATAATGTTTTGCAGTTCAACTTGTGAATTTTAACAATAAGTATGACTATATAATATATTTCACCATATCGATCTTGAAGTTGAAGAGTCGTAAAATTCTGAGGATGGTCCGGGAAAAGGATTTGTACTTTGTGATTACGTATCGCTACAACACCATGTGGTATTTTCATACCATTGATGACGCATTGCTACGACACTGGTACTTTCTGAAGGAGTTCCTCCGCATAATCTGTCAATTCCTTCGATGGAAGTTGAAGGAATGGTCTGGGTGGAGGGGGGCCTTTGATCCAGCTCCAACCCAGACCCTTTGACACAATACTTTGTGCCCATTTGCTGAACCTCCCTCCTACCTTGGAGATCTCACTGTTGCTGTGCGGGGTGAGCTCCACGTCCGCCACGGAAGTGTTTGCCTCTGTTGATGACTCTGCCTGTTCCTCTCTGGCGAAAAGCACCTCTGGCCCTGCTTCCCCTGGCAAACCGGTTAAAGTGTTGAAAGGCCTGGCCTTCATACACCTGGTTGAACGCCGGGGAAACAGCGTAAGAGGTGGAAGGTTGTGCCTGAGGTGAGATCAGGAGGATAGGCTGAGTCTGGCCTTTCATTGCGGCGGGTTGTCCTGGTTGGGTGACTGGGACAGCCGAGACTGTCTGAACGAAGTGCTGAGGTTTCTTTTGATAGGGTTGAAACCTCTTCGTCCTCTTCAGTTTCTTGCCTGAAGCAGAAGAGTCCTGTTTTCTTTTAGCAGAGAGGCCCCAACGATCTTTGAGACTGGTTGAGTCTCGTCGCTTCGTTCTGGACCTCTTTAACCGCCGACTCCGGGAAGAGGTCCGCCCCCCAGATGTTGGAGGAAAGCAACTTATTTGGCTCGTGCCTAATTGCAGTTGACCCTAGCCACCACAAACTCATACAAGTCCGATTGGACTGTATGAGTCTGTGACTTAGCCAAAAGCTTGAAGAGCGGTTCAGACGCATAGGAGAGGGCCGCTACCTCCGTCATGACCATAGTGTTTAAGGTCCTTGCCAGCCTGGACCTTGCCTCGAACTCCGCTTGGATGAGGTTGTCCGGAAGCCTGGGAAGTTTCTCACCGAACTGGTCCATGGCACAGTCAGGTTTAAACTTACCCACCGTAAAGGTGGCTGGCAAGCCCTCCCACATATCGCCAAACGAAGGGAGAAGAGGAGATGTGGGGTCTGCTTCTCTTAGCTGAGGTAATGGATCACCTTTCAAGCCTGCCTGGATGGTGACATCAGCAATCTTCGTCAGGAAGGGAAGTGGCGTTTCCTCTTCCGTCGTGAAGATTGTGAAAGGGCTCTTGAAAGCTTGAAGCCTGGTATTGATACAATCCCAGTCTTCTAAGCAGTGAAGCCATTCCCTCTGTGCATGATCCCTGCTATAGAGGACTGTCTCCTTCGGGATCTTGTCCTCCCTATTTAGCGCTGCCTCCGTCAGTCTGGCATATCCCATGAAAGGAGGCTGTAGGTTTGCGGGGTGGAACTCGAAGTCCTCAATCCTTCGAGTTCCGCACTCCGGGATGGAGATAAGGCCATCCTTGAAAGGGGCGAAAGCCGCTACTCTCCAAGGGTTACTCATGGAGAATGCCGGGAGAGTTTCATATGCCAGGAGTTGAAGAAGACCGGCACTAACTGCCAGAGGAGTAGCTTGAGGAGCTTGATTAAAACCAGAAAGGAGGTTCTCTTGAGTGGACATTCTGTCCGAAAGCTGGGTAAACATTTGTTCCATGCTTGACCTCAAGGAACCTACCAAGTCTCCCACCTGCTGCATCATTCTGGCAGAAAATACAGCCGGATCAAAGCTACTCGTAGGCACAGAACCTGACGATGTCCCCGAGAGGACTGCAGTAGAAGAAGGGGAAACCACTGACTCCGCCGGAGTGCGGGATCTCTCCCTGAAGGACTTGCTCCTCGACCCTTTTGGAAGTGAAGCTGAAGAAGAAGAAGCTTTCACTTTCTCTGCTCCGGGGTAAGAAGCCGGAGACTTATGAGCCGAAGAAGACGAAGAAGTCTTTTTGGACGACGTCTTCTTAAGGGTTTTCTGCTCTCTGTGACCCTTCACCTTGGGGACCACAGAAACAGCGGGTGCACTATACGGGAGCTCAGCGCCCGTAAAGCCCTGAAAGGAAGAAGAAGAAGGGACAGGAGATAAAGATCCAGATGCACCCAAGGGAAGCCCTTGAGTATCCAACATACCTACCTCAACCAATAAATCATCTACACCTACCGCCATAGGCTCTACATTTATGTCCAGAGTGGCGACCTCCGCCGCGATGTCCTGGCCTGGTCCTTCCTTAAGGGCTTGCTCCACCTGTTGCTGGATCGAGGCGATCGTCGGAGCCGCCGCAGCAGGGTCGACGTACCCCGTCGACTTGCCTCCGGGGAACAACAGAACAGCCATCCTCTTCTCTAAGAGTTAGGGCTGTCCTTTAGCGGCGTTTTTCCCGAATCCGCCGACCCAGGCTTTCAGGGTCGCGAGAGCCGCGTCCTTGACTGCGGCAGCCTGAAAGAGAGGGCTATTATTAACACTTAAGTCTAAAGGTGAGCCTTAACCACTAGACTAAGATGAGCTTAAGCTTAACAATATATCAGAACTCATATTGCATGAACGTGCTGATGACTAAAAGTACTTACTCCCTCCAAAAACTGGTTCACAAGCTCATAACAGATGGAGCAAGCTTCGTGAAACCAGACCTGCAGATTACCATGGCTGGTGGAGCAGGGAGCATGGGTCCTGCAGACCTCATGCCCGCAGGGGTCTTGCAGTACGGCGTTACAGCCGGGATGCTGGCAGTTGGTAGCCTGTAAGTGGAAAGATACACGAGTATCAAGATTACACTTACAAGACTACTCTAGTACTCCGCTGCATGCCGGAGTTTGATGAAAAAACGGGCATAACCCCTCCCCTGAGAACCTTATGGGGTTAAACAGGTGACACAACAACTCCGGTGTACATTGGAGGAGGAAATTTCATAAACCAGAGATAAATATATAAATAGGTATATCACATATAACTATAAAGAAATTTCCAACGGAGGACAGGGGAGGGAACCCAAGCTTAAGCTAAATCACTTAAACTAAACTTAAGCATAGTGAGAATGAAATATCGGAGAACAACTCCGAAGCGCGGAGCTGTCCAACGTTACCGGAAGAGTGCCCCTAGGGGTAAACGCCGGAGACGATGGAACAACGGATAGCTAAAGGACCTACTGAAATCATATCTGCTCCGGTGGTTGGCGGAGCCTACCACCCTCCCCATAACCGATGGGACGCCGGGGTAGAAGAGCCAGAGGTCCATCCGCCATGGGGGGGTTAAAACGAGGAGGGAAGAAATCAGATTCCGTGTACTCCGGGGGAGCGCCGGCGCAACCGGAGAGGGGGGAGGCCAACCCCCCAACCCCCGCCACACCGGAGCACCCCCGAGCGCAAGGGAGAACAAGGTCACTCCCAGCCGAATGGTCTGTCCAGGCTCCCCTACTCCCTCCGCGTGGGGAGAGAGGGAGCCGGGCCCGGGTGGAGCGAGCAAGGACAGATCCTCCCTCCCTTCTACTCTATGGCGGGAGAGAAGAAGGGGGGAAAGCGACTGGGGACGGGTGTCCCAGCAGGTACCGCGATCGAGAGTGGACCAAGGTACGATACACAAACACAACCGACCAGGTCGGAATAAAAACGCAAGGTCTCATGCAACCAAACTGACAGGATGGTGCAGCAAACTGTATAAGGATGCAACAAAACTGATAAAGAGATGATGCAACAAAGCTGCTAATAACAGAATCTATAGTGGACCAAGTAAACAGGACCACTAGAGACCCAGGCTAATGATGCTGGACGCCCTAAGCTAACCAAATCAAGCAAAAACTATTACATCGATAAAATAATAACGGTAATAATAATGAAAATAGGGGAAAAAAACAATGAGTGAAAGAGAAAGGAAGTCCAGGAGTGAACGACTGACTCGGAAGAAAGTCTACCACTCAGAGCTAGCCTAAGCCGATAAGGAGAGCAATGGCCAGGGTCTGGACAAAGGAAAACACTCAGATGCCTACGCTTAGGTAGAGAGACATGCATGCATGAACTAACACCAGGGGTAGGCTAAATCCCCTAAACGATGTAAATAGTATAAACAATAATATAATTAAGTAAAAAAGGACTAGAGTAACACGTGAATAAGTGAAAGGAAAGGTTCCAAGGTATGGGAGACCTCGAACCAAACCGAACACGAGGCGAGGGAACGCCATGCGCCAGACCGGGAACCTGTATTCGCACCTAAAAAACGGTAAAACAAGTTCACAGCTGGAATAAACTAAATCCAAACCTTTTCAGGGCACTTAACTTTGCTGCTGCAATAGCTGCACGTTCCATCTCGACGAATAAAGAGAGATAATCCAAAAAAGCACAGAGCAAAAGCAAAACACTTGTGGCTGCTAGTCCGCCAACTGAAAGGATGGCCACCAGAGGCGCGGCAGTCGGCGTGGCGTGGGGTGTATTGGTAGTAGTTGCCGCCTCGACCTATGGGTCGGCTCTCTCAGTTGGGGATTTTGGTGTGGGAGAATTCTAAATGGCAAGAAGTTCGTGGTAGTGGTCTCACTCGCCCCAGTTACCATACCAACACCCTTCTTTTATTTTGGGTGAGCGAGTCAGTTATACTTACATCTTTTTGTTTTATTTTTCTCTGGTATTTGTTAGCTCATTTACCTTAGAAATAATGAACTAAAGGATTATTTCACTGGGGGACACAAACCCATCGCCCAGAAATAGATTTTTCCTACGTCAAAATCCTTTTTTTCATACCACTATACGTTAAAGTTAAAATGATCATATTATATTATTGTTTTCACGAAGGAATAATTATATAAAGAAAATTATTGAGTAATTTTTGCCTTCAGCAGTCAGAAAATCATGAACATGGTAACGTTCAAACCTAGTGCCATCCATGGCATATGTCTATAAATAGAACAGAAACAGAGGGCAGTCATTGGATAACAGATCTCCATGGCTACCAACCAACCAATCAGGTGTTAGTTATACTACTCTGTAATTTCTTAGAATGAACGTTTACACACATGAATCTAACGATGGTGTGTGTGTTTTGCATACAGTACGTAGTTTTAGTTTTTATTAGTGTAAGTATTTTACTGATTTCATGAAGAATAGAATGATTCCTTCTCATTACTTTGAATGCAAAATGGCTTGAAGATTCTTCTGCAAAAAGAAGAGAGAAAAAAAATTTCTTTAGAAGATGATACCTATTTACTAACGCGGTTGACATACCTTCAAAACAAAATTCAGCTCTTTAATCTCTGGAAAAATGTTAATCTTTCTGTCTGCTGGTCACACCTTTTATATTCCCGGCGACTAACAACAACAAAATTTTTATTTGTTTTATCTTCCAAGATGTAGGTATTACCTGTAGGTACAGCACATTTATTAACAGTATGCCCATACACACATACAGTTGCGTGTGTGCTAATACCTATTGGTTTCAGAGACTCAAGTTAACACTTAGAGTATAGTTGAGAGGAGAGAGAGAGAGAGTTCATCCTAGATGGCCTTGGTTCATCTATCTAATCTCTCGAGGAATGTTAAGATTGTTCCCCGCCATTTGCATTATTTTGGTTTATACAACATGTTTAACTGTTCTAGACTAACCATCTATAATTTCCAAATCAGTTGATTAAGGCACAATACCGAAGGATTTTTTACTTTTTGTTTTACTCAGTAAAAAGAACATTTGTTACTTGAACTATTATTTTTTTTTTTAGGATACACAGGTAAGTGAAAATTTATTAAAGTAAACACGTTGACTTAAAGGAAAACGTTATTTTGGTTGTTTTATCACTGCCACAAACCCATAACAATGCAGTGTATGTATGATAATTCTAAACTATTATTCACTACCAAATAACGATGATATTTTGTAATGAAATGAATGTTACGTTAATTCAAACATATACTACGTAGCATGAATAGTACTATAAAAATTTCGAAAGATAATCTTGCTGTGAACGCTACCATAATTTGATTTTCATATAACGTACGTACATTTTGTCAGGCTGGCTGGCCTCGCATAGATAAAAGTTGATTTCACTGATATGGAATTACTCCACGAATAGCCTTTTTATTATGAAGATATGACGATAATATATAAGGTAAAAAATGCTTTTACGTATTTCGTTTACGCTTCGTCGCCAATAACAAACAGCAATACTTACGATAATCTATGACAAATAGCGTCTGTATGACTTCATTGTTCAGAGAAGTTATATACGAATACTGCCAAAATAATAATGAAGTTCGAATTAATTTTAGCCTTAATGTTATTACTACCGTAATTACACTACTACTACTATTAAAATTTCTAAAAGTTTATCAAACAAAAAATGTCGCTTTGAACGCGACATATACATAAACCATTTTCGTAAAGTTATATGCTTACATTTTGTGGCTGGCCACTCCGACGATAAGTTGAGTGCAGTGATGTGGAATTATTCTTTGAATAGGCTATTTATTATAAAGATATGACTATAATATAGAAGGTAAGAATGGTTTTATTACCTTTATTGTCAGTTAATATCATAATGTGAATCTGTTCGTGTACGTTGGTGGTTATCGCACTGCAACTACGCTTAGCCTACCAATGAACGTCGTACATAAACCTTGAATAGGCTATTTATTTCGAAGATAGGACAATAATACATTAGGTGAGAATGGTTTTATTACCTTTATTGTCAGTTAATATCATAATATGAGTCTTTAAATGTATGTTGGTAGTTATCGGACCACGGCCGAGGGTTAGCCTACCGAAAAACATTGCATACGCAACACGACAAACCCGTGATGCAGCGATTCATACCAGCGATGTAGCATGAGAAGCGGTCCAAGAAAAAAACCGTGATTAACTGGATCCGTGAATACTGATCCGTGAATAAGCGATGCCCCACTGTACTCTAACAGCCTCACTTCAAAAGGTACCTATAAACCTCTCCGCTCTGAGTCTGACTACGTTCAGACTATCGAGATGTTGTCAGGAATAAGGTTACCGTCTTCCCTTTCTGTCTGAAGAATGGGATAAGCTGGCAGTCACAACTATTAAAGAATACGCAAATATGTTGTTGACGGCCTTTGGGCTCGAAGAGTTTTGCATCTGTCAAATAACAAAGCCCTTCACGATCTTTGAAGTCTGTGGAATCTCGAAACTCGCTCACCATCTACTTTTTGTCTCACCTGTTTTCTCAGAGTCAGACACTCGTGAGAGATCAGGCAACATTTAGTAGCCCTGAGTTTCTTGTTGACGAAGTCGGTTGCGTTGATACACCCCCGATGATCGTGTAACATGAAACCAGGTTGGACTGTCAGGCATTTGTCCTTTGGGACTGAACGCCTTTTTGCTCCGCGCTCCTTTCTCCTGGCACCAGAAGCTCGAGTCAGGAGGTGGCTCATGAGTTGATTTGCTGACGACGTTGGGTTGTGTTGATACACCCCCAAGGTTTGCTTAGCTTGAATCGCCCAGGCAGTCCAGACACTCATCCTTCAGCGAAGAATAGTGCCTTATAGTCTTCAGAGTACAGCCTTGCTGTCCTTGATTTGTCTGACTGGTCACCTGGTCGGTCACCTGACTTTAGCACAGACGGACTGACTGTGCATGTCCAGATCGAAGCTTTCAAATGGAACTTAGACGTAGTCTGAAATTCTTGATGTCAAAGCATTTTGAACCTCTCCTTTCTGTTAACTTATTGCATGTGACCAGAAAGGCCTATTTTCTAACCACTCTAGATACAACAAAGAGGGTTAGTGAGGATTTAAGCCATCGTCAGACGTTTTGGCTTTAGAGAACACAATGCGGTGTGTTCTCTAAACCTTCCGTTGTGGCCTAAGAATGGAAACCTTTCTAGTCCTTGGGCCAGGAGCTTGGAAATCAAGGGATGGCACAAGTTATTGGGCAAGAGCCAGAGAGAGTCCTGTGCCCTGTCGGGTCTCTCAAGTTTTATCTACATAAAACTAAAGAGAGTCGAAGTCCTTCTGACAATCTGCAGTGTTCCGAAAAAGGCCAGACTTGCCCATATCAAAGAACACCCTGGCTTTATTGTTAAGGAGTTCTTTCAAAAAAGGCTCTTTCATTGTGTTTGAACAAAGATTGGAAATCTTTTGATCTGAATGCTCACGAGGTGAGGGCGCGGCCTCGGAAGCATTTCAACAGAGCATGGCACTCAGTAACATCCTAAGTACCACGTTTTAGCGAAGCAACTCTGTGTTCGCTTCACACTTCCTGCGGGATGTGAAGACGGCATATGAGATCTGCTGCTCGCTAGGGCCATATGTGTCTGCAGACACAATCTTGGGGGCAAGAAGTACCACTCATCCTATCCTGTAGAAAATGGTTAGGAAGAGCTCTTAATTTACCGTAGTTGAGATGGTCGCCTTAGTTAAAACACCTTAACTTTGGCTAGGTTGGTCAGGTGGTGAATATATATATATATATTATATATATATATATATATATATATATATATATATATATATCTATATATATATATATATATATATATATATATATATATATATATAGTATATTTATTTTATTTTGTACATGAACTTTCCTGTCAGACATATACTTAAGCTTACGTCTCTGACGTCACGACAGAATTCAAAACTCGCGGCTAACGCGACAGGTAGGTCAGGTGATCTACCTTACCCGCCGCTGGGAAGCGGGTGTAGAACCACATACCTTTCTTGTCAGATTTTTTCTGTCGTCGGTGTCGACCACACCTGTTGTCGGTACCTCTTGACAGTTTGGATTCTTTTCTCGTTTTCGCCCTGGATTGTTTCTACGGGACTTTTGGTGAAGTACCCATCTTTTTTGGCTGGCATTCGCGATTTTTTGTGGACAGTTATTGGACTTTTCTTTGGATTTTTCTTGGATTCATGATGTCTGATGTTGATACTAAGAAAACTGCTATGTTTAGAGTTTGTTGTATGACTGAGTGTAAGGTGAGGCTACCGAAAGCTGCGGTAGAACCTCACGGTATGTTTGAAGTGTAGAGGGAATGAATGCACCTTTAATAATCCTTGTAATGAATGTGAAAAGCTGAATGAGGATGAATGGAAGTCTTTGTCTTCCTACTTGAGGAAGCTTGAAAGGATAAAAGTTAGGAAAGCTTCTTCCAGGAGCAGTAGTAGATCTCGTATTAGCGAGTTGGATATAGATAATCCTATTTAGAAGTAGCTCCTTTGTCCAGTTTCAGCTCCTGCTCCCCGGCACCGAAGCTGAAGATGCGCCTTCGGAAGTGGCCTCCATGAAAGCCACCAGTTCGGCAGTATAGAGAGGAAAATCAAACATTAGAAGGTAAGAGTGATTCCAATAGTGATTTGTGCAGTGAACCCAGTGCAGTGGAGGGTGCGTCTGATCGGCTCCCTAATGCTTCCAGGCCTAGACCTCTTCCGACTCCCAGTCCCAGTGGAGGAGGAAAGTCGAAAGCCGCAGGAAGGTTAGGGAGCATCCCCAACGGTCAGGCGTCCCCATCGGTAGCTCCTGTTGATCGTTCCCAGGCTACCTTGGATCGCTCCAAGAGCGAAATATTGCGCCAATGCTTCTCGTCTTCGCCTTCGCCTTCTCCTAAACGGATGGAGCTCTTCGGAAGCCTCGCGCCCTTCGAAGAGAGCCTGGAACGCTCCCTGCGCCCGCCCTTCCAGCCCTGAAGTTTTTTCGGAAGAGCCTGAGGTGGAAAGCGAAGAAGCTAAGTAGATCTCAGGAGTATCGTTCCCCAAGCGGAGATCGAGTCCTCGTCCACCTGTTCACAGAGTTTGTTGATTGAATTCTCCTGCAAGGTGGGTTTGGCTAACCTTCAGGCGCAGATTTCAGCTCTGGCTGGCTCTCTTTGCGTGTCTTCTCGTCGTAGGAAAGGACGTCTCGCTTCCTGTAAAGAAGTCCAGGCTCCCCTCTCCTGACTCTCGCTATTCGACGGAAGCGGCGCGCTCACCTGTGCGTTCGGATTCTCGCAGGAGACTTTCTGCTTTCGACAAGATCACTTCTGCGTCCAAGCGACATTCGCCTGACAGACAGGTTTCTCCTTCGGACAAGGAGCAAACTGCGCGTAGGAGATCTTCACCCTACAGACGCTCTTCTCGGAAAGGACAGACTCCCCTTGACAGGCGCCAAGAGCCTAGTAGGCGCTACTCACCTTGTAGCCGCTCCTCGTCTCGCCTCCACTCTCCGGTTGACAAGCGCCCTAAATCGGACAGGCGCCCTTCGCTGGACAGGCGTCAAGAGCTTGTTAGGCGCGTTTCTCTTGGCAGGCGCTCTTCTCTGACTTTCACTCTCCTCGAGTCAGGCGCCGAGAGCCTAGCAGGCGCTTCTCCCCTTGTAGGCGCTCACCTAGTAGGCGCTCGTCGCCAGAGATCCTCTCGCCTCGGTTCAGGCGCCAAGAGCCTGGTAGGCGCTTCTCATATGGCAGGCGCTGTTCGCCTGGTAGCCGCTCTCCTTTGGATAGGCGCCAAGAGCCTGATAGAAGTTCTTCTTCAAACAGGCGCTCTGCGCCTGACAGCCGACTTACTCCTGTTAGGCTCCAAGGGAATCTGGGAAACGCACTCCTCCAGACAAGAAGGATGTTGCAAGTAGACACATTTCTGAAGCATTGTCTCCAAGACGTATACGTCTTACTTCCTCTAGAGACACTTTTAAGAATAGTCGCAGCCTCTAGGATCATGAGGGCTCTTCAGCTCAGGAAGAACAGGACCCTCAGAAGAAGAAGGACCAAAAGACTCCTCTGTTTCCTCCTATAAGAGGCTGACAGAGTTACTCCTGCAAGAGTTTGGAGATATCCTTTCTCCTGTGGCTCCTCCTTCTCCTCTTTCGTTATTCTCCACTTCGAAGACGTCGAAGGTTTCGTCTTTGTAAGGATGAAACCTACTGTTTCCATGAAGAAGGCGCTTAGAGGTTTTGGGGAATGGCTCCTTTCTAAGGAAGAGAAAGGGAAGACGGTTTTTTCTTTCCCTCCGTCTAAACTGACTGGCAGATTGGGATTCTGGTACGAATCGGGAGAACCTTTAGGCCTCGCTCTCCCTTCGTCTGCGGACTCGGCTTCTCTTCATTGGTGGATTCTGCTCGTCGTTCCGCCCTCTTGTCCGCCAAGACTACGTGGGGAATGAACGAACTTGACCACCTACTGAAGGGAATGTTCCGAGTCCTGGAAGTTTTCAACTCCTTGATTGGTCTTTAGGTGTTCTGGCTAATAAGACCCAGACCCCAGATTCTCTGTCTCCTGAAGATCTTAACTGCGTCCTCACTTGCATGGATAAAGCAGTGAGAGACGGATCGAGTGAAGTCTCCTCACTGTTTGGAGCTGGAGTGATTAAGAAACGGTCTGTCTACTGTTCGTTTCTCACGAAGGCAGTGTCACATGCGCAAAGGGCCTCGCTTATGTATGCTCAACTCTCTCCTCTTCTGTTCCCCAGAAGATTATTCAAGATGTCTCGAGTGCCCTTTCAGCTAAGGCTACTCAGGACATGTTAGCCCAGGCGGCCAGGAAACCTCGCTCTGTCTTCCAACCCAAGGTCAAGAAAGAGACTCCTCTGAGACAGGAGCCCTTTCGAGGAGGATCGCTGTCAGAGGTTCTGCAACCAGAGGGACTAGACCTTTTAAGAGAGGTAAAACCTTCTCTAAGTCAGTCAGAGGGAAGAAATAGCGATCAAGGACTCCAGACATCAGTGGGTGCCAGACTACTGAAATTTGCCGACGTCTGGGCTAATCAGAGCAGAGTCTCAAGAAAGATGTCTGGAGGACCTTCAAAAGACCCTTACATTGGCAAGTTCTCTGGTACTTCTGGTGAACTTCCAGAAGTCTCAATTAATCCCCAGTCAAGAGCGGATCTATCTGGGGATTCGGATAGCTTCTCTGGCTTTTCGGGCTTTTCCGTCGCCAGAGAGGATAGCTCGTTGCTACGAGAAAATAACGACCTTCCTAGAGAAAGATGCTTGCACAGCGAGGGAGTGGATGAGTCTGCTGGGGACAACTCTCCTCGTTGGAGCAATTCGTTTTCTCTAGGAAGGTTGCATCTCAGGCCTCTACAGTTCTTCCTATACCAGAACTGGAGGCGTCTCTCCCTAGATCTGGAGTTCTCCTTCAAGATCTCAAGGGGAATCAAGAGAGACCTTCGGTGGTGGAACAACCCACTTCGTTTTGTGGAAGGAATGTCTCTTTACATGCCGAACCCCAGCCATGTGTTGTTTTCCGACGCATCGGAAGCAGGTTGGGGAGCGACGCTCGGGACAAGAGAAGTGTCAGGCACCTGGAAGGGGGATCAGGTGTCCTGGCACATCAACAAGAAAGAGTTGATGGCAGTCTGATGGCATTGAAAGCTTCGAGCCCCATGTCCGAAATGCAGTAGTGCAGGTCAATTCGGACAACACAACAGCCTTGGCGTACATCAAAAACAAAAAACGGGGGACGCACTCCTTCTCCCTGTACGAAACAGCAAGGGATCTTCTGCTGTGGTCTCAAACAAGGAAGATCAGTCTTCTCACCAGATTCGTACAGGGAGAAAGGAACGTCAGGGCCGATATCCTGAGCAGGAAGAATCAACTCCTGCCTTCCGAGTGGACCCTCCACTCAGAGGTATGCCAAGACCTGTGGAGAAGATGGGGCAGACCTCACATCGATCTCTTTGCAACAGCAAAGAACGCAAGAATCGAACATACTGCTCCCGATCTCAGACCCAGGAGCAGTATCAGTGGATGCGTTTCTCCTAGATTGGACAGGTCTAGACGTCTACGCCTTTCCCCCTTCAAAGTACTGGGACAAACCCTCAAGAAATTTGCTATCTCGGAGATGACAAGAATGACGCTAGTAGCTCCGTTCTGGCCCGCCCAAGATTGGTTCACAAGAGGTAACTGGAATGGTTGGTGACTTTTCCAACGTAGCACTTCCACAAAGACAAGATTTGCTCAAACAACCCCACTTCGACAGGTATCACAGAAACCTCCCCGCTCTCAATCTGACTGGCTTTCGACTGTCAAAAGTCTTGTCAGAGCGAAGGGGTTTTCGACAAAAGCTGCTAAGGCTATCGCCTCAGCTAGAACGACCTTCGACCCTTAAAGTCTACCAGTCGAAGTGGGACGTCTTTCGCCGGTGGTGCAGGAACCAGAAGTTTTCCTCTTCCAGTACCTCTGTGACTCAGATAGCAGATTTCCTAGTTTTCCTCAGAGAAAAATGCGGTTTGGCAGTATCTACTATCAAAGGATACCGAAGCATGCTGGGCTGCGGTGTTCAGAATAGGAATTAACAGATTCTTTCGAATAACAAAAGGATCTTCATGATCTATTAAGATCTTTTGAATCTTCCATGAAAACTTCGAACGAAGTTCCAAGTTGGAATCTGGATCCGTGGTGCTTCGTTTCCTGAGGTCCGCTAGGTGGTTTGAACCACCACATTTAGCCTCCTTCAAAGATCTCACGAGGAAAGCTCTCTTTCTCATGGCTTTAGCATCCACTAAAAGGGTTAGTGAGATTCATGCCCTAGAAGGAAGGGTAGGTTTCCAAAGGAGATTCCGTGGTTTGTTCCTTCCTTCCTTCGTTTTAGCAAAAAATGAGAACCCCTCAAATCCTTGGCCAAGGAACTTTGAGGTTCGTGGTTTATCTGCCCTAGTAGGGGAAGAACCTGAAAGAACTCTTTGCCTGTTAGGAGTTTAAAATACTACCTTCAGAAGAAGAAAACCCTTAAGGGCATTGAGGACAGACTATGGTGCTCTGTAAAGGACCCCAGCAGCCGACCATTGTCGAAAAAATGCGCTGTCTTTCTTCATTAGAAGTGTTGTGAAAGAAGCACATAGATCTTGTAATTGTAAGAACATTTCAAGCTCCTAAAAGTCAAGGCTCAATGAAGTGAGAGCAATTGCCACTTCCTTGGCCTTTAAGAAGAATGTCTCTTCAGGGAATCTGATGAAAACTACATTCTGGAGATGTAATTCAGTATTCGCCAACCACTACCTAAAAGACGTCAGTATTACGTATGACGAGTGCTTCGCGTTAGGCCCGTACGTATCGGCGGATTCGGTGCTGGGGCAGGAGCTGGAACATATCCTTAGTAGTTTTTTCCCTTGTTTTTGTTAATTGAGTTCATATGGTTGTATGAAAAATGATGCAGGTAGGCATCTTTTTTCGTTTCGTAATACTAATAACTTTAGTTTGGTTAGGTGATCGGATTTGGTTTGAAGCTCCCTGCGTTGGTAGTGGACAGGTTCTGTCATAGAAGAGGGCGAACCCCCATTGACATGATCCGACTTGGATTCTACTAAGTAAGCGGATATCAAGTCCCGTTAGTAGACCCAAAGAGTCTTTTCAGCTGTAGGTCACGCCCTCGCTGTAGCTCTTATGGCTATGCAGACTAATAGACAGTATCTATGAAGTCTTCAGCCTAAACAGGTAAGAACCAAGGTTATTTTTATCCTACAACAGGTGTTGTTTACCTTTTCTTTGTTATTTTCTGTCTTGTACCCTCCACCAAGGGTGTCAATCAGCTAAATATATGTCTGACAGGAAAGTTCATGTACAAAAATGATATTGTTATTTTACAATAAAGTTTTGTACATACTTACCTGGCAGACATATACGATTGATGGCCCGCCCAGCCTCCCCTCAGGAGACAGGTATAAGAGAGAAAAAATCTGGCAAGAAAGGTATGTTGGTTCTTACACCCGCTTCCCAGCGGCGGGTAAGGTAGATCACCTGACCTACCTGTCGCGTTAGCCGCGAGTTTTGAATTCTGTCGTGACGTCAGAGACGTAAGCTAAGTATATGTCTGCCAGGTAAGTATGTACAAAACTTTATTGTAAAATAACAATATCATTTTTACTTCTTAGCCCTCATGGTATGGTCAATATGGTCTAGTCACATTGTGGTCACGCCCCCGTTGACAGATCATCTGGAGTGCACCAGCTATATAATAGGTCTCTACTCGCTGGCAACTCTAGTAAAGCAGAAGCAGACTTGGGTGACAGTAATCACGAAGTCAGCTATGCTAACAGGTGGAACCAAGATGTAAATCATCTGCATGCATTTGTTTCCCAAAATCCTTCTATTCTGTCCCTTCCCACCTCCAATGGTGGGATTCAGCTATATATATATCTGACAGGTAAGTTTCATGAACAAAATGATAATGTTATGATACAATAAAGTTTGTTCATACTTACCTGGCAGATATATATATAGCTGTATTTTCTGAGTCCGACAGAATTTCAAAAACTTCCGACACACGCAGTGGTCGGCCAGGTGGTTAGTACCCATTCCCGCCGCTGGGAGGCGGGTATCAGGAACCATTCCCATTTTCTATTCATATTTTTATTCCCACTGTCCCCTGAGGGGAGGTGGGTGGGTACTTGATTATATATATCTGCCAGGTAAGTATGAACAAACTTTATTGTATCATAACAATATCATTTTTCCTAACTATACAAACCTTAGGTCATTTACATTACATTTATGCCTACCTCATGCTACCCCTCAATCTGAAACCTGGGCCAAAAGGCAAACTGGAATGTTTACATCTGGGCAGCCTGGTATTACTGGTTACTGGACAGTAGTTACTGCCTAACCACCTTGTTCAAGAGTTTTAATGGTTGTTTGATCCGATACGTAATACAAACCATCGGTCCTTTAACAATAGGAATGTAATCAATCAGTGGCAGCTGGAACCGGTTGTAAGCTTTGAACAAGGAGGTTCGATAGTTAACTGCTTGTCCGATTGTCGGGTGTCCCGGCTGACTGGGAGGTGAAGCTCCACTTTGCTTTCGGCCGCCGTTGGTGTCAGACGTGTTGTTCGCCACTCTGCCCGCTGTGTCGTATGCTGAGGATTCTTCATACTATCATGAAGCATTTTTCTTGTACTTTCCCTTTTTTTGAGTGCTTGAGTTGGAAATACGTGAGTACTTGGTTTATTTTGTTATTGTGCTCGTGGAGTGTGATTAACATGGATTCCCACAAGCCGGAGAGAACCCCCCGCCCCCCCGTCATCCGCAGATTGTGCCCTGGCGTGGAGGGCCGTAAGTGTGGGGCCTTTAGGTCTATATTGGAGGTTGACCCTCATGATTTGTGCACTCGGTGTCGAGGGCGTGAGTGCTCTCGCACCGAGTCATGTGATATTTGTGTTCATTGGTCGGGGGAGCAGTGGGAGCGTTACGAGGGGAGGAAGAAGGCACGTAAACCAGCCAAGGAGTCATCGGAGGGTTCTCCAGTTACTCCTTTAGTCATGGACACGTCTTCCTCTTTCCTCCCTCCGTCGCAGCTCCCACGTATGGCTCCTTCCCCTTCATGGGGTGTGTCTCGTTCCTTTTCTTCCCTCGATCAGTCGGGCGTGGAGGAGGGAGCGAGACACCCCGACATTCAATTGTATTCGGGGTCTTCCGTTCGCTCGGGGTGGGTCCTGTCCCCCCCTGGGCGAGGGGGAACCCCCTACTAACCCGACTGTTCCTTCCTCAGGTAAGCCTGCCGCATGGGACGATCTTTGCCAGGTCTGGTATGCGCTGGGGCTCTAGGGGACACAGAGCGTTCAGGGGCTGCTTTGCCATCTTGCGCAGGGTTCCAGTCCGGTAACCCATGGTCCCGAGACGCTGATGACCACTAGTACTGTGTCGACGCCAAGGTATGCTGCGCCCCCTCATCTGGTCTATACGCAGCATGTCACCATGGTGACCCCGAAGCCGCTCTCGCCCCAGCCCCTGATTTTCGGTGTCCCAAGAGCTCGCCACTTGATCTGCTGCCAGTACCCAGGATGTCGCTGGCTCCAGTACCGCCTCCTGTTCCTGTACCTGCTGTTCCTGTGCCAGTCCCTGCCATCGTTGTTGCTGCCCCCAATGCAGGTCCCTCCAGACATGTGCAGCTGGGCCCTGTTGCTTTGGCAACTGCCCCGGCTCCGTCCTGGATGGAGGACCTGGCGGTGGTCCTGAGGAAGCTGACGAAGAAGAAGAGGAAGGTGTCGTCTGTCTCACTGCCCATGGTGTTGCTGCCCCCACCGCAGGTCCCTCCGGACAGGTGCAGCCAGGCCCTGTTGCTTTGGCAACTGCCCCGGCTCCATCCTGGATGGAGGACCTGATGGTGGTCCTGAGGAAGCTGACGAAGAAGAAGAGGAAGGTGTTGTCTGTCCCACTCCGGTGGGACAGTTGGGCCTTCCGCTGGTCCTCCCTTTCCTTCGGGAACGGGGCCTGTCTCTCCTTCCATAAGGAAGAAGAAGACGGGGACCAGAGGAGTACCGGCTAACACCGGTACCTCCTCGCCTGGCGCCAGAGGTTCTGCCTCGGCGCCAGGAACCGTCTCGGCCTCTTGTTCGCGAGAGGTACCGAGTGTATGGTCGCCCACAGGTGACCGTGCAGCCAGGGTCCAGGCAGCCAAGCCAGCTCACCGCGACTCTCGCCGATCCCCAGGGTTGACGTGACGGTCCCACCGGACCGTACGGGGGCTGAGGCGAGGAATAGGTCCCCTCAGTCGCCAAGACCAGCCCCGGCTGGTCCAGGCACCGTGGTGCGCCATGAGGACAGGCCTTGCTCCCACCGTGACAGTGGACTACTGGTCCCCTGACCGCTGCTCCCACCGGGACCGGGCAGATAGGGGGACTAGCAGCAGCTCTCCTGACGCTTGGGACCGTCGATGTGGTTCTCGGTCCAGTGGTTCCCCCCCAGGGGAGCCGCGCGTCTAGGCCTGCAGCTCGATCGTCACCACGGGTTGGCGATCGCCTGCAGCCCCCCCAGCACGCCAGCCAGTTCTGCCGGTGGGCAGGGGATGAGCGTCAGGTCTTCCTCTCCAATCCCTTCAACATCCTCGGGCTACAACGGGAAGAACGAGGCGATCAGGAGCAATCGCAAGGAGTGGGCTTCTCGTGGTCCCTCCACGAGGACCGACCAGATCATACACTCGAGTGGCTGGAGGAGACCATGAGGGGTCTGTTGTGGTTCCTCCTGTGGAAGGAGGAGCGTCTTGGGAGGCGTTCTCCTTGGATGGGCTTGACGGTCCATCTCCTCAGGACGCGGTCACTCCCAAGATCCAGAGGTCTTTCGCAGAGGTAATTGCGCTGATTCGTCAGCACAATGACCTCGGGGAAGGATCAGTGCTTCCGCCCTCCGAGCCTATGTCTAGCCTGGAGTCGTTCTGGGGTCCTAAGAAGGAACCCAGGACGACGGTGGGTCTGCCTCGATCAGCCTTGGCCGACAGTGGGCTGGGCCAAGTGGACTCTCTCGTCTCCGGACAGGAGGGATTGCTTCGGTCCAGTAGGTCGTACAAGCTCCTTCCCCCCCCTCTACCACGACAGAGGTGCTTCTACGTGCCTTCGGAGGACCCTCTGCCGCCGAAACAGGTTAACCCGGAGCTGGGTAGGCTAACTCTGGGGTGATGTCTTCAACACATGCTGTCAGAGAACCTCTGGTTCTCGCAGCAAGAGGCACTGGTTCTGGAATCGACTGCCATGGCAGCATTCCAAGCAGTCTCCTTGTTAGACCTGTGGTCCCTCACAGTGTCTAAGGTCGCAGCCTCCTCGGGAAACATCACTCCCGAAGGAGACCCGGCTTTTGGGATACTGTGCCAGTCTGGAGGTAGGGCAATTTCCTACCTGGCCCACCTGTGGGCCAACCTGGTTCTGAGGCGTAGGGACACAGTCCTCACTCGAGTAACCAGGTGGGCAGGGCGTGAGGCGGCTTTGGGTCTACAGAACAGAGTTCCCTCTCTCTCTTCCCCACTGATGACAGTGACCGTTTAGTACACCAGACAGTCTCGAAGGCAGTTGGGCAGCCTCAAGCCACTGCGGCTAAGCCCAAGAGCTTGGCTAGCGCTTCCTCTGCAGCTAAGACGACAACCTTGTCGAAGCTGAGAGGAAAGACTCTGCCTTCGACATCTTCTGTAAGGAGTGATCGTCACCAGCCCTCCTTCTCCCGAGGAGGAGCCGGGAAGAAGAAGTCAAAGAGAGGAAAACGCTAGGGACGGCATTCCTCCTCACTTGCTGCCGGAAGTTGGGCTGTGCCTGGCAAGCCATTGGGCAACTTGGCAGCGCTACGGAGCGGAGACCTGGATAATGGATGCCCTTCGGGAGGGATATCTACTACCCTTTGAGTCGCGGCCACCCCTCACCTCCAACCCGGTCCATCTTCAGACGTACATTCCCGGTTCTGCCAGGGACGTGGCGCTTCAGCAGGAAGTGGAAGCCATGCTGAGCAAACGAACTGTGGAGATTGTATGGGATCAGTCGCTGTGCTTCTACAGTTGACTTTTCCTGGTGGAGAAGTCCTAAGGGGGCTGGCGCCCGGTGATAGATCTCTCTCCCTTGAACCGATTTGTTCGCCAGACTCGGTTCATGATGGAAATGACACGTTCAGTGCTCAAGTCCATCAGGGAGAACGACTTCATACTTTCTGTGGACCTGAAGGACATGTATTTCCAGATACCCATCCATCAGTCCTCCAGGAAGTACCTCCACTTCATCCTCGACGGGACGATGTACCAATTCAGGGCACTTTGTTTCAGTCTGTTAACCTCCCCACAGGTGTTCACGCGAGTGTTCACTCTGGTGTCGGCTTGGGCCCATTCGGTAGGGATACGTCTTCTGGGGTATCTTGACGATTGGTTGGTCTTGACAAGCTCCTGCTCGCAGTTGCTACAGGACAGGGATCGACTCCTCGAGTTCTGCCGCGATCTTGGGATCGCGGTGAATTTTGAGAAGTCAGATCTTGAGCCCAAGCAGAGGATGAAGTACCTGGGCATGCTAATTGATACGGTAGCAGGGCGAGTCTTCCCCGCAGACTCGCAGATCAGCAGGTTCAGCGAGGCAGCCAGGCGGTTCCTGTCCCTACAGGAGCAGCCAGCTCAGCAGTGGCAGGTCGTGATTGGTCACCTGTCATCTCTTGAGAAGTTAGTCCCTCACTGGCGTCTTCACCTGCGGTCTCTTCAGTGGAGGCTAAAGGAGAGTTGGTCACAGGCAAGAGACCCGCCGTACTTTCCCGTGTCTCTCACGGAGTAGGTGAGGCAGGACCTAGCCTGGTGGCTGGACAACAGGAACCTCGTAAGAGGAGTGCCTCTTCACACTCCCTCCCCGGAGATGTTGCTGTTTTCAGATGCGTCAACCGAGGGATGGGGCGCACACCTGGAGGAGTTGCTGGCTGTGGGTGTGTGGGATCATCACGACAAGCACCTTCACATCAACGTCCTAGAGCTCAAGGCAGCGTTTCTCGCTTTCCAAGAGTTCCAGGACCGTTTGATGGGACACTCAGTGGTGATGATGAGCGACAACACCACGGTAGTGGCGTACGTCAACAAACGGGGCCTTAGTGTCCCTCCTGTTGCACCAGTTGACGTTGCAGGTGCATGAGTGGGCCCTGGCTCACTCGGTAGAGCTGTCAGCTTGCTACATTCCAGGCAAGAGGAACGTAGTGGCAGACAAGCTCGGCCATCAGAATCAGGTGATAGGAACCGAATGGTCCCTTCACCCAAACGTGGAGGAAAGGCTGTTCAACCTGTGGGGGCGTCCAGTTGTGGATCTGTTCGTCACCCGGCACAACAGAAAACTCCAGGTTTTCTACTCGGTTGTGCCAGACCCATGGGGAGCTGCAGAGGATGCTCTTCAACATCTGTGGGACAACCTCTTCGTATACACCTTCCCCCCCGTTCTGTCTGATTCCCAAGGTGATCAGCAGGGTGCTGGCCACCGCGAATCTTCGGATGATTCTAGTGGCACCCAAATGGCCCCAGGCCATTTGGTATCCGGACCTGCTGGGTTCTGCTTGCCAAAGCACCGAGAGAGATTCCCCCCTGGCACAACTTCCTGTGCCAGCCACACATGGAACGGTACCACCGATCGGTTCGACCCCTGTCTCTTTACGGCTGGCTGTTATCCACCATCTCTTGCGAGCGAGAGGCTTTTCTCGTCGGGCAGCAACAGAGATGGCTGGGTACCTCAGGCAGTCCTCTGCAGCTGTGTACCAGGGGAAGTGGTCTGTCTTCTGTGGTTGGTGTCGTGGATGGGGTCTCTCTCCTCTTAGAGCCACTCTTCAGCAGGTAGTGGATTTCCTAGTCTTCCTCCGCCGAGAGAAGCTCCTCTCCGTCTCCGCAGTTAAAGGCTACAGAGCCGCCCTGGCCCTAGTCCTTAAACTGCGGGGAGTGGATATCTCCACCTCCTTCAAGATCTCCCTCCTAATGAAGAGCTTCGAGAGGTCTTGCCCACCCAGTGAACTCAGGCCCCCGGGATGGGACGTGACTCTCGTCCTTAGGAATTTGACTCAAAGACCCTTCAAGCCACTTCGAGAGTCGTCAGACAGGGATCTGACCCTCAAGACCCTCTTCTTGCTGGCCCTGGCATTGGCAAAGAGAGTAGGGGAACTTCATGGTCTTTCCTTTGATGTTAAGCATACGAGGGGATGGGGATCTGTGACGCTCTATTTCGTCCCTGGCTTCGTAGCGAAGACTCAGAACCCTTCGGTCCCTGACGACCGGTTCAAGTCATTCACGATCCCCTCCCTGAAGGACTTCACCGACAATGATGCGGATGAGATGCTGCTTCGTCCTGTGAGGGCGCTACGGCGCTATCTGAAGAGAACTCATCACCTCAGGCCTTGGTGTCGACGCCTCTTCGTTAGCACCGGGGTTACCAAGGAGGAGGTGTCCAAGAACACACTTTCTTTCTGGCTTTGTAAGGTGATCAGGAGGGCGTATGCTGCGGATAGGAGTGACGACACCCGTACCCTTCGTCCGAGAGCCCACGAAGTCAGAAATATTGGTCCAACCCTTGCGTTCCGCAAGAACTTCTCCGTGGCACAGGTGCAGAAGGCAGGGGTTTGGGCCAACCAGACCACCTTCACATCTTTCTATCTTCGGGATATCACCCATAGGTCCTTAGACACTTGTTCCTTAGGACCCATGGTGGCTGCTCAACAAGTTGTGTAGCTTACCCAGCTCCCGAGCGGACAGAACAGCATCGCATCCTTGTGTGACTGCATGAATGGACGCGTGAAAGACAGTGTGACTGGTTTCTCTTCCTCCTCTTTTCTCTCCTCTACCTGTGGGCAGAGGGCCGTGGTCGTCTCTTTGCTGGACAGGAGGCTGATGCAGGTAAGCTACGCGACTGAGCTCCATCCTATCCCTTTCAGTAGGGATAGGAGCGGTTATCCACCACTCCCCTAACAAGGGGGGGAGTGGATGCCAACAAGAGACAAACCCATGACCTTATATTTGGCTCTTGAAATAGGAACTAGTTCTTCCTTGCTATTCATAAGAGGCACGCTTGCCTCCCTCTTATGAATTTGGTCCAGAGGTCTGACCACTGATCCTGCGGTGCACACCCCGATCAGCTGGACAGAGGCTAGGATCCCTCCCTCTGCTCTTATGACCAGGGAGGGAACCAAGGTCGGACGAACACCAGTCTGTTCATAAGACTCAGATTCCACCCACCAATAAGTGAGTCTTCCTATTGTTAAAGGACTGATGGTTTGTATTACGTATCGGAACAAGTCACAATTTGTCGAAAATTGTATTTTTCCTAACTATACAAACCTGAGGTCCTTTACACATAGTCCCACCTCATGTCACCCCTCACTCTGTTTCCTGGGCCTAAAGCAAAGTGAAGCTTCACCTCCCAGTTGGCCAGGACACCGGACTATCGGACAAGCAGTTAACTATCGAACCTCCTTGTTCAAAGCTTACGACCGGTTTCAGCTGCCGCTGATTACATTCCTATTGTTAAAGGACCTCAGGTTTGTATAGTTAGAAAAAATACAATTTTTGACAAATTGTGATTTTACAGCTTTGCTGAAAGTGATTACCAATGTAAAGGACCTCAGGTTTGTATAGGTGGGAAAAATACAATTTACTTGAAAAAAATTGTGATTTTGTCAGTATTTGACCCTTTTTTAGACACTTGCCAAAGCACCGTAGCCTACTGGCATTCTGACCTATGAATGTTTTTGTCTTTATCATTTTGTAATTGAAATACTTTTTTTTCCTTAGAGTTGTATTTTCCTCTTTTTTTTCCTTAGAGTTGCATTTTCCTCAATCTGCTTGCAAGTTTTGTGTATGCTAAAAATGAAAATAAGGTCTAATATATTTATTGGTTTGGATCGTAGGGTGCTAGAAAAATCAAAACTAGGTTTCTTATTAGCTTGTTGCAGTGATGTAACATGACGTACTGTATTAAACATTTACACTTCCATATAGTATGATTATCAAGACCTTGATGTACATACATCTGATTGAACTAGTACATACATGCTTGTATGATGTCTACTCCAGTTTGGAAAATGTTAAGGACATAGCATTAATACTACAATTCTTTCAGGATTCCTACTACTGTACATGTGTGCACAGATTGGTGCATCCAGTATTATGATTAGAATCAGTTGACTTAAGGGCTGGTGTTACTGTTAACTGAACAGTTACGACATTTGCGATAATTGGAATAATGTTATGATGAGGTTATCATTTCTGGTAGTTGATAAATGTGGTTTTAGTGCCAATAATTGGCATGTATGTATGTTCTCAAGTACAATTAAAATTGTATTAAAAGCATTTCTGACTTTTATTACATTGAGATTTAATTTATCAGAACTACCCAGAGGTTATGGAGGCACATAGAGACAACAAAAGATACGTGGAATGGTCGCTGACAGAAACAACCTCTCTTCTGGCTTCTAAATTTCCCTCACATCACATTCTGGTTGTTAAACCGAGCAGGTACTAAAACTGTGTACGTAATTGTTTTATGGAAACATATTTTTAATTATACAACTTCCCCAGTAATTATATAGCTAAAATTTTCACTTGCCGGCAGTTAAAATCCCGAGATTCGCAGGTCACACTAACTATCTGTTTGCCTTGGTTAGGTAATAGTGCCCTGCCAACTTTCAGGGTAAGAGAGAGGAACAACACGGCAAAGAACTCAGTTTGTTTCTGCTGGCCGATGGCTATGGTTGTCGGTTGCAGTTATTCCTGAATTTTTTTTTTGGACTTTCCTTTTTGTAATTGCAATTGGTTAAGTACTCTATTCCTGTATAAGCCATCTTGGAAAATCATGTAGATAGGGTTAGGTTTTGTGATAAGAGCTAGCTTTTTTTCTTTTGCTTTTTGTTTTTTCTTGGTAACCATCAGGTCTTAGTGTTTTCGACATTTCAGACACAGGTTCTCTAGAGGTTTATTACGGACCGAGGTCCGCTCCAGGTTCGATATTATAATAAACAAAAAGTATTCAACACCAACGGTTGAAACTGGGGATATGAGTATAGAAAGAAACACTAACAGAACAAAGGTTTATTTACAAGCTTACTAACAAAGATAAATGCAGAATGGTTTCTCCTATTTACATAAAAAAAAGTAAAATCTTACAATGCGTGAATTGGGGAAACAGTGAGGTAATGGAAGTACTTGCTGGTCAGTTTTGCGACTCAAAGCACTGGCTTCACAAAGGAGAACTGTAATTGCAGAAGTCTTCTTGACTCCGTATTGCAGAAAACAATGTCTATTCTTGATACTCGAAGGACAGGAACTCCTCGAAACCTCTTGTAGAACGTTTCTGCTCTTAAGGCTTGCTCAACGTCGAAACACCTCGGTCGTTCTCTCTAACTGGACGACTTGACCATTTTCAGATCAAACTCTCGAGCGCCTTTTCGTCTCTGATCCTTCGTCTGTTTCTTCTTCTCTTATCTCTCTGATGATCTCTGCTCTCTGCTGGTCTCTAACTGATGATCTCTTCTGCTGATCTCTCATTGATGATCTGATCTCTGATCTCTGCCTTCTCCTACTTCGTCAGTCGTATTTATAAGGCAATCTGGGGGTGGGGCCTACCCACGAGCGTCACAGACTCTCGAGACGACGGGAACGGTTTAGAAGAATCTCAAAGAAATATTCCATCAGAAATCGCGGCGTTTCTCACGACACTTCGGCGCCTGTTGCGTTCCACAACACACCTGGAGATTCTAGAACAATCATGAGAACAGGCGCCTCCAACACGTGCTCGAATGCCTCTTTGCTGCAGACCTACTTGAAGAAAAGGCATTTTCACTTCCTTTAACTTATCATTCGTTGCTATGAAGCGATTGCCATGAGACGTCCCCCCCAAAAGAGAAAAAAAAATGAAATCTACTGATTTTATTTTTTTCTAAAGAGAAGCAAGAATCAAACAGCAGGGGAACAATTCTGCATAAAGCTTTAATCCAGTTAAACACGTCTCCATTCACTCACCCACTCGTCCCAAAACAGAAAATGGTTATGAGGCTACTCATTCTGAAAAAATCTAGAGAGGCCATTAGCTATCACATTATCCTTTCCTCTTAATTTTTCATTTTCTGACCTCTAATTGAAAACTTCAAAATTCTTAAGTAATTCTGAATTTTCTCAAAACTAACTCCTCTCTGTTACACCATTACACGGGCGGAGGCCATGGCAAGGGGCATTCCTTATAATTCTGAATCAAGTTTACATGCATACACTTTGCTCTACTTTTACCTATATCAATTACATAATGTATATTTCCCTTCTTCTCTAACACTGGAAAAGGACCTTCGAACTTACAAGATAAAGAGGAACCTTCTTTCTGGACTAGTACTAAAACTTCATCTCTTACACAGAACCCTGTCTCTTTTGCTTCAAGATCATGTTTTCGTTTAGTCTCCCCTTGACTCCCACTCGCGTTCTCTTTCGCTAATTGCCAATCACTTTCGTTCTCCTCTGCTAGTTGCCAAGCATCTCCTAAATCGTTTTTATAATACTCTAGACTAGTTATGTAGTCCTCACTATCTTTGAAATATTTGGATGCAAAATTACTACCATTACCACTCTGTATAGCACGAGGCAGACCAAACTTAGAAAAATAATTTAACAATCGTTTAACTACGGTCCTCGCGTTACAGCTTTTTACGGGTACCACCTCGGGATAGCAAGTTAGTCTATCAATGATTGTTAACAGATATATATTCCCTCCCTTCTAGGCAACGGTCCGACCATATCAATAACTACATTCTCAAAAGGTTCGCCTACTGAAGGAATATTACACAACGGAGCTCTGAGAATTACTTGATTCGGTTTCCCGGCAATTTGGCATTCATGACGGCTTAAAACATACCTCTTTACGTCACTCTTCATTTTAGGCCAAAAGTACGCCCTACTAATACACTTGAAAGTTTTATTTACTCCCAAATGTCCTTGCTCATCATGTGCAAACTTCAAAACTAGTTCACGAAGCTTCCTAGGAACCACTAATTGTTCGGTGATTTCCTCTTAGTGGGGAAGAAGAGGAAACTTCTCTGTCCTGTTGGGGCAATTAAAACTTAATCAGATAGGTTAAACCTAGAACATCTTATCATCCTTTTATAAACCTTGAACGTCTTTGTCAAAGGTTAATCATGGAAGAGGAAAATTAACCTTTTTGTTTTGTGGTTTTAGTAAACATAGATGTCGTTGTCAAAGGTTAAGCCTGGAAGAGGCAAAATTAACCTTTTGTTCTGTGGTTTTAGAAGACCTAGCTGTCTTTGCCAATGGTTGCCATAAGTTTTAAGGCAAAGTTAACTTTTTGTTTTGTGGTTTTAAAAAACCTAGAATATATTTGTGAAGGTTAAGTCTGGAAGAGGCAAAGTTAACTGTTTTTGTTGTTTGTTTAGAAACTTATAACGTTTTTGTCAAGGAACACAAGGTCCTCTGTGACATATTTGATTAGGCTAGTGCATGAGAACTAGCTCCATATCTTCTACCTTTATTAAAGGTAAGCATTCATAATGTGAGCAGCATTTGTAACTTCATTTAATGTTAAGTCAATTTGTCGCTTCAGAATAGGATTGATGTGGTGCAGTAGAAGTGCAGTTTGGTTTTTACCTGCTCACTACCTTTAGTACAGTCATACTCCTACATACGAAAGTCCCTACATACGAAAAATCCAGGTTACGAAGGCAAAGACGAAAATTTTTTTGCTTAAGTGTACGAAAATAATTCAGGTTGCAAAAGTCTGAGATTTGCCCGGGCCGCTGAGAACAATTTTAAAACTTGCGTGCCGCCAACTGAGTAGACTCGCCACCATCCTCCCGCTCTCCCATTGGTTCCTGATGCTAGTCACCGCCGTAAGATCCTGCTCTCCTATTGGTCAGCATCTGTCCCATCATGCCTCTATGTAAAGGTATTCCTTGACCAGTGTTATCATAAACAATTGGAATTCGTTTGTTTACGTAGATTTTGTTTGTTAACATAAATTCATGTTAGTGATTTCTCTTT
>NC_087218.1:30909321-30941595 GCF_015104395.2 Macrobrachium nipponense | reverse complement strand
GGAGAGTCTTCTCCCCTTCGCGGCAGTGGCGAGGGGCGAGAGCAGGGACAGTCCTGTGAAGATCAAGCCTGGTTCTTCTGCAGGTGCCAGGGTCGATGTCACTGTCCCCCAGGATAAGACTTCTGGAGAGACTAAGAGGAGGTCCCCTGCACAGCCCTCTTCACAAGAGGTTTCGAGGTACCTTGAAGAGGGCTGGGATGTGTCATGAGGATAATGCATGTTCTTGCCAGATTGCTAGCCATGCCTCAGCTAGGTAGCCATGGTGCTGCTAGCCATGTCGCTGGTAGCTATACCATTGTTAGCCATGTCCCAGCATTCTCCTCGGGAAAGCGTCTTGCTAAGGCAACCACGCTCTCCTAAACCCATGCCTGTCAACACCCTGTCGACAGGATGGTGACAGGACATGGCTCATTCCTTTGACAGAGATGCTGTAAGGAAGACTGAGAGCATCTGCTCCTCCTCTCCAATTCCCTTTACTCCCTCGGGCAACACCAGGAAGGACGAGATGAATGGAAGGGATCATGCAGAAAGCTTCTGCAGGACAGCGTCTGGGTTTACATTCCTGGAGGGGTCTTAGGGTCCCACCGGACATACACCCACATCTGTTATCGCTATAGAAGCCTCCCTTCGGGACGGCTTCATCTTTGGTCTCTTCATTAGAGAATGAAGGTTTGCTACCAGTCCTTATTCTTTTTCTCACTTGACTGAAGAAGAATTAGGCTGGCTCTTGATTAACAGGAGCCTACGAATATACTAGTATATTCTCCTCGCAACATGTCTGTTATCAGTTGCACCATCTGAGTAATAGGCGCATACCTGTAAGTTAGTTCTTCTGGTATGAGACCAAAGCAAATATTATCTTCTCTTAATTAACCTGAAACTCAGGACAGCCTTTCAGGCCTTCCGAGAGTTTCTGGTTTTAATTTTGAGACTACTAGTGGCATTGTCTGACAACACCAAAAAGTTGGCATTATCACTAAACAAGAGGGCTTCGTTCCCTTTAACAGGCAGGTTCTCAAGCGTATCTTTAGTACACTCGATAGTTCTATAGCCGAACACATTCCTACTTGGAATGTACTACCAAGCAACTCAGGCTACCGAGTCATGCGAGGTGCAGAGATTCTGTTCGTCTTGGTATTGTTTCTCCTGTCAAGGGCTAAATACTAATTCGAATCTCTGCCCGGCTATCACAGACTTAGACCTCGCCTTGGCTCAAAATTCTTGCATACGGTTTAGGTGGTGTGCTCCACATTTGCCATTGCAAGAATTTCCATCACAGACTTAGATCTCGGCTTGGCTCGAAGTTCTTGCATATGGTTTAGGTGGTGTGCTCCACATTTGTCATTGCAAGAATTACCAGACAGAAATATATCTCATGAAACTCCTTATCATCTTTCTGTTAACCTCAGGGTGTAACAGAAGTCTGCAGTGTTCTATTTCATTGCAATTGTCTCGTAGGCAACTGCGATGATTACGAATGATTTTTTCAGACAATTACAATGCTGTTTTCCCTGACAGCACTGCTCACCCTGACAGTGCTGCTCTCCCTGACAGCACTGCTCTCCCTGACAGTGCTGCTCACCCTGACAGTGCTGCTCTCCCTGACCCCACTGCTCACCCTGACAGCACTGCTCTCCCTGACAGTGCTGTTCACCCTGACACTGCTGTTCTTAATGACAGCGACCCCGACAACGCCGCTGTCTGGGTATAGAGAAAAGTTCCTCCCTGATCCAACTTTCACAATGTCAAGAAACGGTTCGTGTAGGCAGTACATCCCTGTGTTTTACATGGCTAAATACTTTCAGCCTTCATTGCAAGCACAGGCCTTTTATGCCAAACAGCAGTGAGACGGCTGACATTCTCTTTCAGTCCTCTGTAAATTTCAGGAATTAGAACCGTCCTCTTTGGTTGGCTTCATTGGCAGGACTTTTTTCTGTCAAATCATGATAGTTAACTTCTTTCCAATTCAACTGTGAAAGATGTGGGTACACACTCGCTCTAGTCTTTCAAGTAGTACTGTTTCTCCTTAGTTGAGATTCTACTACTGATGAGAAACTTTCTCTCTGTCTTGCCATTTAAGGGACCCGAGGCCCCTAGATGGCGCTTGATTTTTGTTTAGGACATGTGAGCCCTTACAAGTCATTAGACAATTTTTTTGTTTTTCAAGACTGTATCCCGTCTCTCTCCGGCATTGGCAAAGTGGATAGACATGGTGCACGGATCGTTTTCAGCATCCGTCAAAAGGCAGATTATCAGGTCGCGACTCTGTCTCGGGTATCAAATCATTTGGCATCTGTTTGAACGGGTCAATTCCTTCGTGATCCTCTACCCCTTGGACTTTGTTTTTTTACTGATCCAGATCAATCATTACTCTGTCCTATTGACCTGCAGAGACTACACATGTCATCAGATGTCGGTTTTCCTTTCTCCACTACAGGCTCGCCATGGAGAAGTGTCCAAGGACATGGCTTCCTTCGAGTCCTGCGAGATAGTGAACTTCATCTCTGTAGATAGCTACGTCATTTGTACGCTCTTCCGGTGAGCACACAGCGCCAGTGGCTTGGTCCTTTTCATTGCACTCTGAAGAATATGTCGGCCTAGGAGATAGATGTAGTCTGAATAGTCTGAAGAGTGTTTGCTTATCTGGCTCCTTCAAGAGGACAAGTTGCATCTCTCGCCTATGGTGTGCAGTTCTAGAGGTAAAAAGGATGTGAGAGTGACTGGTCTCTCCTTCCCCCTCCCCGTCCTTTTACTTCTCTTCCTTCAGGTTGAGAATAGGACTTGAACTTACACTAGCTGGTTGGGCATTTGGTGCGCTAAGCTTACATATCGAGTTTCCTTTCTATTTTTTGTCAGAATCATAGAAGCAATCCTGCTCCTTCCTCCAGAAAGGGGAGGAAGGAGATGTGGGCAATAAGGCGTGAATGTCTCGTTCTTTGCCTTAATCCCTCTGACTCTTTATATATTCTTCTCAGCTTTTCATATGAGTTATGATTTCTTCTCAGCTTTTCGTATGAGTTATGATTTCTTCTCAGCTTTAAGTATGAAAAGGCCCAGAGGTCTGACTTTTGATCCTGCAGTTCTTAAACTCCAATCAATGTGTCAGAGGCAGAGAACTCCTCCTCACTCTTTCGACCAGGAGGAATTGCCCAGGTGTGCTGAACTCCAGTCAGTTCTAGAGACTCGCTCTGATTCCTCCCTCCAACCAGTGAGCCTTCCTATTGTAAAGGATTGAGAGTTTGCATATCGTGTAGAAACAAATCACAATTTTTGAAAGTAAAATGTATTTTTCCTAATTATACAAACCGAGGTCCTTTACACTAATTGCCCACCTCATGCCACCCCCTCAATCAGAAACATGGGCTGGCCACAAGTGTAAATTGGAGCGTTTACATCCAGGCAGGCGGGTCTCCCCACCTACTGGGTGGTAGTTACTACCTAACCACCTTGTCCAAGAGTTCAACGGCCGTATCCAGCTGCTATGTCGGCAAGTAGACCCTATTTTAAAGGACCTCAAGTGTGTATAGTTAGGAAAAATACAATTTACTTTCAAAAATTGTGATTTTTCAGTGTCTGAAATACATTAACAGCTAATGGAAAAGAGAGAAAGGATAACCTCTTGATTTGGTGGAAGGGAAGGCTTATGAAACAGTAAATCACAATTAAAACATTTAAAAAAAAATTTTCATACTGAAAATATTCTGTGTGATTTAATGAACAAAACATACAGTCATAACTTTCAAAGCATGAGAAAATTATCAACACAAACATACCTGATAAGGAGAAACGTGGACATGAATTTTTATATGATTAAGAGAAGCAAGTGTATTCAAAACTGAAATTTCTGTAATCCATGTTTTGCTGCCACCAGCATGACCACCATCTAACCAATACATGTTGCTTATCTGAAACATGAACATCACTTGGTTAGATATTGTAAAGAACAATGGCTAACATGTTTTTCTTATTCAGTGACTTTCAGTTTATACATGTACAGAGGATGACTTGAATATTTCATGGGTTTTGTGTAATTAGGGGTTTTGAAGAAAATAATGTAATTTTTGTGGGTGCCAAAGACAAATTTAAACAAACGTAACCATCTTTCAAAGATTTTGAACTAAAACAGAAGAGACAAGAATGGAAATAATGCAAGATTTGGATCTCACCTTCTGAATGAAGTTCAATGGAACAGCGGGTCTTTCATCTTCAGATGTCTTCACAGTGTGAAATTCTGTGATTAGCTGATTCAAAATGACACACCCTTTGCTAAAACCAATTAACGTCAAATCTTCCACAGATTCTGGAAAAGTAATATGAGCTTCTGTTTTTTCTTGAGCATATCTGAGTCCTTCTGAAATCAAATCATTCAGGTGGATAATAGCTGCTGTCCCTGGTGTGTGAGTTGGAGCACCCACGCTATTACTTGTCACGAAATTGTCATAACAACTAAACGTTTTCCGCTCCATCCTGTAAAATTTGAAAGACTATACTGATCTGAAGTTCTTTAAAACAATACAGACACCACTCTACTTACAAACATTCAACTTATAAAAAAAAAAAAGATCACAAATTAAAATTATGTTCAGAACACTCCCCTTTGCCACATGAAAGTTCAAATTTTTTTCTGTGCCTATTCTGTACATACAGTACTGTACGTATGTATGCACAGTGTATTGTGTTTTCAGGATGAAAAAATTATCTTTTTAATATACTTACCCAGTAACTATATCGCTAAGAGTTTTTTACTCGACGGCAGCCTAAATTCAAAATTTTGTGGGTAGTGCCATCCCCCTACGGCAATACAAGGAACGACTTAGCTAATCAAATCATTCTGTTTTCTGCCACGCTTGAAATGTTGAGAGCTTACAGCAGCTTGTTCTTATTTTCTGGTTATATCACTGGATTTCAGTAGTGTTACAACCACCAGAATGCATTCACAGCCTCTGAGCAGGATGAGACATCTTTTGTTTATTTTGTTCAGATTAACATCTATTTTAGCTGGATACTTGCAGTCTCCGGGAATAAGAATGGCCGTATAAATAGTTCTTGAATGGATCACTATTCAAGTAGATCAGATACTTTTGCATATATCTTTTTATCGGTTAAGTATTGACTTCAGTATCTAAACTTGATGTTACGTCATTCCTTTAGGCCAAACTTTCATTTTTAGTCTTTGTTTACTGGCCATTAGCTATTAGCAAGACACCGCTCCGGTAACAGTTACCTTAAAACAATCCTCTTACACTCGTTCTTGTTCACTAGGCATAGGCTATTCTCAAGTCGAAGGTAATGATTACCTTAAAATTAATTCTAGAATGTTATCCATTCTGTTATCCCAAAACTTTTGCATTTACTATTCACTTACCGGTATTAGGCTACATGTAAGTCGCCCATTAATGATTACCTTTAAAGTAATTATTGAACACTGCAGGAATGTTGCATCATTCCATTAGGTGATATTTTAATTTTGGGATTCTGTTTACCGATCACAGACTAGTCACAAACCGCTGGTAAATATAATTACCTAGAAGGTAATTTGTGAATGTTAAGACCTTTTTTTTCTCCCTGGTCATAAGAGCATGGGAGGAAATCCACCCTCTGACATTTGATCAAAGTTTTCAACCGTGGGATTAAAGGTCGTCAGACTTCTGGGTTATCTCATATAGAGGAGGATGAGATCTCCATATGCGAAAAGCAAAGAACCATATGTTAGAGACAATACCGTAAGGCACTGACAATCATTGGGTATGTCTTAATAATGTCAAGGCCTCCCACCCCTGCTAGGGGGAGGAGTGGATATAAGCTTCTATAATCTAGTCAAAGAAAATAAATTGGTAGCTCTAAGGAGTGTCTTACCTGCATCAGCTGCCAGGTGCAGTATATAATGGTCCATGTACTCTGCCCGAGGGAAGAGAGTAGGATGAAGGGGATAAAGGAGAAGCAGTTACTCCCACATTCATACCGCAAAACAAAGGTAAGATGCAACCTTGGCCTGTTAAAGGAGCTGGGTAAGCTACACAACTTGTTGAGCAACCACCAACAGTCCCGAGGAAAAAGTGTCCAAGGACCTGTGGGCAATATTCTGAAGGTAGTGTGAAGTGAAGGTGGTCTGGCACGACCACACACACCCCGCCAATACCTGTTGAGCTGACAGGTTCTTATGGAATGCAAGAGAAGGGGCAATACGTACTTCAGACAAAGGGTACCAGTGTCGTCTTTGCGAGCAACAGGTATGCCTTCCTGATCGTCTCACGAAGCCAAAAAGAAATAGTGTTCTTGGAAACCTCTTTCTTGGAGATTTTCACTCTTCTTCAAATAGCGCTGTAGCATTCTAACAGGACAAAGCAGCATCTCGTGTGGATCATCACCAACAGTCACTCAAGAAGAGGATCGTGAAGGACTTGAACCTAGCATCAGGGACAAATGGGTTCTGAATCTTTGCTACGAAGTCCATGACAAAATCGAGTGTACAGTCAACAACCCCTATTCGTGGCCTCAAGATTCAAGACTTGCCTATTTGTGGATTTTTTGTCGAGCCTATCTATAAATTATTCTTGGACTTTTTGTCGAGAAGTATTCACTAATCAGTGTATTTTGATGTTATTTTCATGAATAAATAAATTTTTTATTATAAAAAATGGATTTACTAATTTTCAATTACAGTAGTGCCTCAGGATACAATATTAATCCGTTCCAAAGCATCCTTCGTAACCTGATTTTTTCGTATCTTGAACTACGTTTTACATGTAAATTGCCTAATTTGTTCCAAGCCCTACAAAAACACCACAGTAAATTTTATAATAAAGCTAAATTGACCAATAAACAATGAAATGCAACAATTTGGACCATTCAATACCTAACATAATCTTTCTTGTAGTACGTACCTGTTAATAAAGTCTATTAATGAACAATCACTCAAAAAAGTTCTGCTACATATTTCAAAACTTTTTGGAGAACAGTTTATTATAGTGACTTCTGGCAACTCTGCCATAAGCGATTGAAATAGTAACATCTGTGTGAGCCTTTTCGGGGTGTCTTTTTTCGATAAACGATTGCACTTTATAAAAGCGCCTAGAATATCCTTAATTTCTGCCGTTGTCATAGGCTCCTCCTCCTCTTCCTCGCCGCTGCTAGAGAACTCCTCTTGGTGCTCCTCGAGAAGGTCGTTGATGTCGTCCTCGTCGACGACCAGCCCCATGGACTTGCCGAGTGCTACGATCTCGTCAAGATCTGGTTCCAAAACAGTTTCTGACTCTGCAGCACCAGCTTCGCCCACGTCGAATCCCTCGAAGTCTCGGGCGGATACGGCATCAGGCCAGAGTCTCCTCCACGAGGAATTCAAGGTTCGCCTCGAAACCTCCTGCCAAGCTTGGTCAATGAGTCAGATGCATATGACGATGTCGAAATGCTCCTTCCAAAATTGACGCAAGGTGAGGTTTGTGGTATCGGTGATGTCAAAATATCTCTTGAAAAGATGCTTCGTGTACAGCTTCTTAAAGTTCGCTATCACTTGCTGGTCCATGGGCTGGAGGAGAGGGGTGGTGTTGGGCGGAAGAAAAAGAATCTTAACGAAGGAATACTCCACTAGGATATCTTCCTCGAGGCCAGGAGGGTGGGGAGGGGCATTGTCCAACACCAGCAGACATTTCCGGGGGAGGCGCTTCTCTTGCAAAAAACTCTTCACAGTCGGGCCGAAACACAGATTTACCCACTCGGTGAACAAAAGCCTCGTTACCCAGGCTTTTGCATTAGCCCTCCACATCACTGGAAGCTTCTCCTTCAACACTTTGTGGGCCTTGAAGGCTCAAGGAGTCTCGGAGTGATACACCACTAGGGGCTTCACCTTGCAATCCCCACTGGCGTTGGAACAAAGTGCGAGCGTAAGCCTGTCTTTCATAGGCTTATGCCCGGGTAGCTTCTTCTCTTCCTCCGTGATGTATGTCCGATGAGGCATTTTTTTCCAAAAAAGGCCAGTCTCATCACAGTTGAAGACTTGCTGAGAACTGTAGCCTTCCTTGGTCATCATCTCGTCGAACGTCTTTTTAAAGGCATCGGCCGCTTTCGTGTCCGAGCTGGCAGCCTCCCCATGACGCACCACCAAATGGATGCCAGTCCGTTTACGGAATTTCTCGAACCAGCCATGCGAAGCCTTGAACTCTGGGGTTGGCGTTGAAGTCCCTTCCCCTCCGCCGTCTTCCGCCTGCGCAATCAAATCGCTGAAAATAGCACTGGCCTTGTGAGCGATTGCCGTCTCCGTTACTGTATCGCCAGCGATTTCTTTGTCTTTTATCCAGATGAGGAGCAGCCGTTCCATCTCGTCATGCACATGGCTCCTCTTGCTGGACAAAATAGTGATGCCCTTCGACGGTGTAGTTGCTTTGATGGCATCCTTCTGTTTAAGGATGGTGCCTATTGTCGACGGATTATGGCCGTATTCCTTTGCGATCACACTCAATCGCATACCAGCTTCGTACTTCTTTATGATCTCCATCTTTGTCTCCAAAGAGAGCATGCACTTCTTTCCGTGAATTTCAACTTTCTTGGGACCCATGACTATGTTAATTTACGTAAAGTTACACAATACAGTCTTCGCACAACACGATAATATGTACTGCAACGAAATCACTAACGAATTTACGTTACTAAACGAAATTGTTGGAGCGAATGAATGCCGATTGCGTGCGGTAAAGTTTCGGGTGCGGAGTGGCCAAGCTAAGGCACGCCAACACGTACGTATAGAAGATGCATGATGGGAGGGATACTGTCCAATTAGAGAGAAGGATCTCATGGCTTGGCTAGCATCAGGAACCAATGGGAGAGCAGGAGGATGGTGGCGAGTCTACTATAACTAAGATGGCAGCGTGCGGCGCAAGTTTCAAAATTGTTATGGGGCGAATCTCGGACTTTCAGAAACCTTTTGTATCTTGAAAACTTTTTGTATGTAGAGCAGTAAAATTTTTCGTCTTTGCTTTCTTAACTTGGATTTTTCGTAAGTTGAGCCTTTCGTATCTCGAGGTACTACTGTATTATATATATATATATATATATATATATATATATTATATATATATATATTAGATATATATAATCTATATATATATATATATATATATATATATATAAATATTTATAATTATATATAAAACTGCAAATGTCCTTTAATATCTAATTCGCTCTACCTCAGAATTAATATATTTTCATATATGTTTAACCGAGGGGGGGAATTTATTAAGCGATAATAGAATGGCGATCGACAGACGCGAACCATCGACCTCTCAATTCCAGGACTGGCAGTGAAGCCCCAGACCATCCCAATGGTCTGGGGCTTCACTGCCAGTCCTGGAATTGAGAGGTCGATGGTTCGTGTCTGTCGATCGCCAATTCTATTATCGCTTAATAAATTCCCCCTCGGTTAAACATATATGAAAATATATTAATTCTGAGGTAGAGAAAATTAGATATTAAAGGACATTTGCAGTTCGATTTATATATATATATATATATATATATATATATATATATATATATATATATATATATATATATGTGTGTGTGTGTGTGTGTGTGTGTGTGTGTGTGTGTAAAACGAGGATATGAACCTCGTTATTTATTTGGTAATCGTGGAACTCCGAGCGTCAGGCATACCGACACACAATCTCTCTCTCTCTCTCTCTCCAAGCGACCAATGGCTCGCGACCTCTCTTTTTCTCTCTCTTTAAGCGATCCCTCTCTCTCTCTCTCTCTCCACCTCTTTCTCTCCATTCTGTCAGGTAATCAAAATGAGAGACAAAGTTATATAAAAAATAACCATTTATTTAACAATGGAAAGTTAATCAATCAAGTCTCACAGACTAACTTAACTCAGTTAACCCCCCAACATTAAAATGTCTAAAACAGTAATTTGTCACACCAATTGTCTATTCTCCCATCAGGACCCTCTGTCCCCCTATGACTCTTGGTCCCCCCATTGCCAGAACCGTCTGTTTCAAAGACACGAGAAACACACTCGTTAACAAACATAAGTTTAAAGACAAAGTTAATAAAATGGAACATCTTACAAGATATCAAACAAGCCATCCCTTTGGCTAAAGTAATTCAACTTGGCTAAAGTAATTCAACTTACCCATGCAGCCGTAATATCTCACTCACTATTCCAAAAAACACTTAGGCACCACCATCGTGGCTCTGCCTTCCTCCCACGAATCTTTGTGCAAGTCTTCCCATAGACTTGGCTAGAGATACATTATGAATAGAAGAGGCGCACACGCACATACGAATGCACACTTCGTTATTGCCTCATATTACTGGCTACAACCAGTTTCCCAAAGGCACTTTGAACAGGAGCCCATGAACTGACAAACATTGACTCGCCTAACTATGCAGTTTCATATCACGCCACCACAGAAATCATTTATCAGCTTTTCTCGGGTCGTTGCTTCGGCTCTGTTCTCTATGCATTCCAAAAAAGTCACCGCGCATCACATTATGCTATTAAATATATCATTAATTATAATCCCTATCATAGAAGCCCGGCCTCGCACAATTGCTAGCTCCTGCCTAGCAAATGGTCAGACAATACAGCTTACATAACATAAAAAACATTGGCCGGCTTAAAATAAAATATAAGTAATAACTGCACGTCTCTGGCAGCACAAAGTAAAGTCTATCACGCTTTATCTCAAATAACACTAGAATTTTCTCTCATTTTGGATTCTTGAATATCCCTCTTTGTCTGCAACTTCCAGAACAGACTGAAGCCCACTGTAGGAAGACGGAATGCCTCCCTAATTGAAGACGACTTCTAACGGCTTCTGTAGATCCCCAAAAGTGCTGTTGAACTCTGTAGAACTCTCATGGAAACTCTTGTAATCACCCTGGACAAACGACATCAACCTCTCTACACGGCTGGTGGACGTCTTGCTAGCGTCTGGGAACGACTTTTTGGTGTGTTAGTATGTCAGTCAAGTCATCGGTCAATCAAAAATGAATTAACCCCAGACATACTACTTCTATCAAACAATGACCTCAAAAAGTCAGAAATACTAACTGAACGTCTCCCAACTAACTCCATTTAACATGACCAATAATTCATAAGTCATTATCATAACTTGCAAAGGAAAAAAAATATCAAGTTCTCTAACTCAATTCTCCAAACTCACACATCAGCACACACACAATCCAAAACTCACAGCAACTCCACGGACTTCTGCACTCACATTTCAAACTCGAATGTTCTCATAAGTAAAAAAAAAAAAGAAAAAAGATAATGAGCCCAAGGAAAACAAAAATCACGTAACAAGCCCAGACCCAAAAATCAGAAAATGTTCTCTCAAGCTCTGATATTACAGCAACTCACAAAATCAGTAAAAATCTCCAACTTTAATTGCAAAAACCTCTTTACTGCTCATATAATTAATTACAATGAGACTTAATGTCAAACTCCCATTTATATAAATCTCAACCCCGAAAAATTACATCTCCCGATAAATTACATCTCCCGTCCAAAAAGAAATGCTATTTAAGCTCAATCCCCAATAACATCTCTCATAGGAAAAGGAAGAAAAAAAAAAAAAAAGATAATCACAAGCAGATTCCACCATCACAAAACACATAATATGTGCATAATATACACAATCCCCACATTTTCCCCCAAGAAATGCCCCATGTATAGTTACGAAATTTTTTGACATCGCAACTTTTATCGACCGACACGGCCAGAAAGCAAACTCTTACACATGCGCTTTCGTGAAATGCTATTGTCAACATTTCCAGATATTGCAAAAACTCTGAGCAATCACCACTAGAGGAAAAGGTACAGCACAGCGCTTGTCAGCAGAAAAATCCACCTGCAGACACGTATGCTCGACTGCAGCATAAAAAATGTCTAGTCAGACTCGCAAGTTTGGAAACTCGTGATTCTCAAAAAAACTTCTATACTGACACGAAGTAAGCACATTTCACAAAATTAACTCCAGGATATGACTAATGTGTTAAAAAATTTGTCTTGAAGACTTAACTCTCAACATGACACTGCCCAATTATGTAAAAATTATCGCCTATTCGGGATAAAAAAGGTTACGATAAACTCGTAATGCAGCAATTATATGCCTCCAAAATAATACACTTGTGAACATAAAAAATGCACAACATCTCCATAGGACTCATAATGCAGTAATGCCACTCGCCTCCAAATAGTCACGAAACCAAAAAGAAAGAACCACAGAAATCTTCTCTTGGCTTGAAAAAACAAAACTCCCATAACCACAAAAAAGGGTCACCTGCCAAAGATTAATTCCACCTCCATATATTTCACCATATTAATAATAACACCACTCCGGTTATAAAAATATTTCCTCCATTTGGTTAATAACCACCCCCCACACCATAATCACTCTTCTTTATCCGATAGCCACATATTAATAAAAAACCACCACTCCAGGAATAAAGAATAATCACCTCTGTTTCGGCAAATAAAAAAATATTTACCTCTATTTCATCAATAACTCCATGTAGAATAAAACAAGGCTCCAAAAAAATATTAAATCTCCATGCAGGATAAAAAAAAATGAAATCCCATCTCCAAAAAAATGTACACTCAAAGCATCCAGCTGACCCACTCACAAATATTGCCCCATGTATCCCCAAAAATGTGTCTCCATTTGCAACAAAGATGGCTGCAAAATAATTGAACTAAACATAGCTCTCAGCACCATAGGCAAATATCAAATGGCCAAAAATATATCTCCAATATATTATATCTCAAATTATGACTCCAAAATTATATACCTCCAATTATATCTCCAAAATAATATATCTCCAATTCTCCAGAGAATAACTCAATGTTATAGTCAAAAACTATAAACTCTCTCCATTTAGCAAAACTGTTGAAAAAGGGCAAAAACTTGGCAAATAAAAACTGTCTAGGAAATTCTAGAAAAAATCACCAATGTGCCACAACTCATTATAATAGTGTCTAAGCCAAGACTTCTCCATATGCACTACGACATAGGCCATTAGAAAACTTAGCCAAGTTTCCTATCTCTGGCAAAGTTGTCACAAATACAACAAATGTATTGCGCAAGAAAACTCACAATTTCTGGAACACAAATATCCAGAAAAAAAAATGTAGTGCCATTACGTATGCATTCAAAAAAGTGCAAGAATTCTCCCCTAAATCTCACTGCCGCATCAAATAGCTGAAAACACAAACACATTCCCGAATAATGACTCCCGAATAATGACTCTAAGTCACGAACTGAGATATAAAAAAAAAATATTCACACAAACTGGAGAGAAAAAATAAATTCAAATTCACCCATGATATAAAAAACTTGTGTCAGCGATGGCTAACTTCCAAAAAAAAGGAGAAAAGAAAAACCAACGGCATTGTTAACTATCTCCCATGACTCACGTATGTCAAACAATTATCTGCTGAACTCATAAAAAAGACAAACAAAAATAATGTGTTGTTAGTTCCTCCCAAATTAAAAAAAAAACAACACCACCCTTGATAGCATTACAACACCCACGTATTAGTATATAATAAAAAAAAAAAGTATCAGAAATATCATTATCAGCAAAATCACCAAAATTGCTATCATCAAAATCACCAGTATTAGTATAAAAAAAACATCACCAATGTTAATACTTGTCCATTCACCCAGATTTTCAGTACAAAATTCAGCACAAAATTCACCAAAAGTTCAGCAAGATTCAACACAATTCACCAAGATTCAGCCAGATTCATCAAGATTCAGCAAAACTCATCACTCATGAATTACTGAAATATTCTCCAAAGTTACAAAAACTCAACAAATAATTAACATAAAATTTCTCCCATAATTTATTGTAATAATTCTCCATAAATAATTATCTGTAATAATTATAAAATAATCTCCCATGAAATATCTCAAATCTCTCGTAAAACAAGTCCCTCGTATTGATAATTATACTTAAGCAACCCTCCCATGACATATCTCATACAATAACAATTATTAATAATAATAGTAATAATTCTCCACAGTAACAATTCTCCTGCAAAGATCTCAAGTAAGGGTGCAATTCAAATAGCATACACCAGTATTGCCAAACCCACAGTATACACCACCATTGCCACACCCAAAATCAACACCAGATGCAACACCACTCATCGGCAATTTAAAGTAATCCCTCCAACACAATAAAAAAAAATAATAATCCGTGTCCCCATTATATTTGTGTCATCCAAAGCATAAGGAAAACATACACCACATTTCAATTATCTTTTCTCTTCATTCAAGAGAAAGAAAATCTCTTTTCATTTCCTTTCCTCTTCATCCAAGAGAAAGAAAATCTTTTCCTAAAAAAAAACCCTACTGGCATTTCATGTCATCAACTAATCAATCAGCTGATGTCTTGGCATTGGAAAATCATTTTCAAGAGCACATTCGTCTCTCAACACCCCAACAAAGAAAAAAAAAAAAAGGAATGAGTTCACCCACACTGAGAAAAAAAAAAAAAAAAAAGGTTTCACCCTCCACCGGGCATTGAAATACCCCCCCAGTCAAGTGATAGAACACCCCCCCTTGAACAGTGTCTGAGTATCCCCTCATGGTATACACCAGTAGTAAGTACCCTTGCAATACCCCCAAGGCAGGCCAGTAGTACCCTCCCAGTAAGCAATGCCCTTTTGCATTCGTTAGCAGAAATTTGCTGAGCCCGCAAGAATGGGTAGGCGCACTGTCTCCAAGAAAATGCAATACAAGCACAGTTCGCATGGATGAAAAACATTTTATACACACTTATATGTTAAACAAAGATGAATGCGTCTATTCTAAACACGCGTCAACAGAAAACACATCACTTTCCGCTACTATGGGGAAAAAAATTTGACATCTTAAACCAGTCCCATTACACTAAGTGATTCAAAAACCCTCCCCCAAAAAATGTTCTTTAACACTTGCCACTTCATAATGAGAGAAAACCACCCCGGAATCTGCGTGATTACCAACACGCGAATCTCGTCGGCACAACGCACTCGGCAAACCATGCAGCAAGAAAGCACTCGACGATCATTCACACACAAACCAGACTGAGTCACTCGCGCCTTGGAGGGTCTCGGTACGGGCAAATTTGATGACTCTAATACAATTTCTTTCCTCAGCACTACACCCTCACGGATGGATATTTCTCTACCCCTTTCACTTAGCAACTGAAATCTTAACAATTTAACAATTTTCCAAAATCCCACAAAAGGCTTTGCGTCGTTCAAAAACTATCGCTAAGCCATAACCCCTCTATGTTTAAACTGGTCACCTGTCTCTCATTACGTACCCAGGCATAAAAAAACCTTTTATACCACTCACCACCACCTGTAAAACGAGGATATGAACCTCGTTATTTATTTGGTAAACGTGGAACTCCGAGCGTCAGGCATACCGACACACAATCTCTCTCTCTCTCTCTCTCCAAGCGACCAACAGCTCATAACCTCTCTTTTTCTCTCTCTCTCTAAGCGATCCCTCTCTCTCTCTCTCTCTCTCTCTCTCTCTCTCTCTCTCTCTCTCTCTCTCTCTCTCTCTCTCTCTCTCTCCATTCTGTAAGGTACTCAAAATGAGAGACAAAGTTATATAAAAAATAATCATTTATTTAACAATGGAAAGTTAATCAATCAAGTCTCACAGACTAACTTATCTCAGTTAACCCCCCAACATTAAAATGTCTAAAACAGTAATTTGTCACACCAATTGTCTATTTTCTCATTGGGACCCTCTGTCCCCCTAGGACTCTTGGTCCCCCCCTTGCCAGAACCGTCTGTTTCAAAGACACGAGAAACACACTCGTTAGCACACACAAGTTTAAAGACAAAGTTAATAAAATGGAACATCTTACAAGATATCACACAAGCCATCCCTTTGGCTAAAGTAATTCAACTTGACTAAAGTAATTCAACTCACCCATGCAGCCGGAACAATATCTCACTCACTATTTTCCAAAAAACACTTGAGGCACCACCATCGTGGCTCTGCCTTCCTCCCACGAATCTTTGTGCAAGTCTTCCCATAGACTTGGCTAGAAATACATTATGAATAGAAGAGGCGCACACGCACATACGAATGCAGACTTCGTTAATGCCTCATATTACTGGCTACAACCAGTTTCCCAAAGGCACTTTGAACAGGAGCCCATGAACTGACAAACATTGACTCGCCTAACTATGCAGTTTCATATCACGCCACCACAGAAATCATTTATCAGCTTTTCTCGGGTCGTTGCTTCGGCTCTGTTCTCTATGCATTCCAAAAAGGTCACAGCGCATCACATTATGCTATTAAATAGATCATTAATTATAATCCCTATAATATATATATATATATATATAGGTACATGTGTGTGTATGTGTGTATATATATATATATATCAAAACAACAATTATCTTGTTATTCACTTTGGTAGCGATAGGCCAGAGTGGCAGGCGGCTGGTAGTTGGCAATACTTTCTCTCTCGCTCTCTCTCTCTCCATTAACTAGGTCATCAAATCAGAGTCGTGAATTACAAAAATATGCATTTATTTAAAAGCAAGGTATTAACTGAATAACTCAGATTCGTAACAGAATGATTAAATGGAATGTTAACTCAAAGTCCAAATAACTCGGATAACCCTCGGTAATTAACAGTCTACATAGTAATTACTCAACACCATTTCTCTAATGAATAATCCCACTCTTCCTCCGAAAAATAGTTTCCCTCTAACAGAATATTTCCCTCTGCTAGAAAAGCCTCTTAACTCTTTCATATCCGCTTAGTTTTAAGCACTGTGTCCCCAGATATCCGAGGTGTCTGGAAGCGCTCAACAGTGCGAAAAAATTGTTATTTCGAAAATTCAGCAAAATTATAAATTTTATGCCAACAACGTTCATTTTGCTGTCCTTTTTTTCTAAATGTTAGCATTTTATGGTGGAATAGTCAGAATAAGAGTCTCAGCCCTCTAAATAAAAAAAATCTGAGTTATTTAACAAAAAAAACAAAAAAATCTTTACTTCCTGTGAAAAAATTTATAGAAAAGAGGATAAGAAACATAGCGCTCTGCCCGGCGCATAGTGAGAATTATCGCTATAAATTTTTTTTTTTTTTTAAGAGCCCTATCTCGGTTATTTTTCATTGAAATTCCTTTGTAAGTATACGAAAATGTAGAGGAAACGTAGAAGAATAAAGGGAAAGTCAAGAAAAATGGCATTGGATACGGCAACAGTTTCATTTTGACGTTATAAATTGATCAAAACGAAAAAAAAATTTACCGTTGTCAACATTTATTGCTAGAAATGTTATTGTTATGATACAATAAAGTTTGTTCATACTTACCTGGCAGATATATATATAGCTGTATTCTCGAAGTTCCGACAGAATTTCAAAAAATCCCGGCACACGCAGTGGGCGGCCAGGTGGTAGTACCCATTCCCGCCGCTGGGAGGCGGATATCAGATCATACACTGTCCTGCCCCCTGAGGGGAGGTGGGTGGGTACTTTAATTATATATATCTGCCAGGTAAGTATGAACAAACTTTATTGTATCATAACAATAACATTTTGTTCATGAAACTTACCTGTCAGATATATATAGCTGAATCCCACCATTGGAGGGGGTGGGAAGGGACAGAATAGAAGATTAGGAAACACCTCAAGTGCAGTGATTGACATCTTGATTCCTTACCTGTTAGCATAGCTGACTTCTTGATTACTGTCACCGAAGTCTGCTTTTGCTTTACTAGAGTTGCCAACAACGGTAGTGACTGTGTAGTTGGTGCGCTCAGATGATCTGTCAACGGGAGCGTGACCACAATGTGACTAGACCATATGACCATACTGTGAGGGCAACGAAGCTAAAACCAACCACCTGACCTAACCTATCGAAGTTAGTCCCATAACTTCTAGGCTAACGAAAGGGAAAGCGCCTCAAGCGACCAACCCTTCAAAGTTAAAAGCACACCTATCCCTTTTCTATAGGATAGGATTCGTGCTGCTTCCTGCCTCCAATAATATTTCTACGGGATATGTATGGTCCTAGCGACTCGCAGATCTCATATGTCGTCTTCACATCCCGTCGGGAGTGTGAAGCGAACACAGAGTTGCCTCGCTCAAACGTGGCACTCAGGATATTACTGAGTGTCATGCTCTGTGAAATGCTTCCGAGGCCGCGCCCTCACCTCGTGAGCATTTACTTAAAAAGGTTTCAAATCTTGTTCAAACATGACGAATGAGCCTCTTAGAAAGACTCCTTAAAAATAACGCCGGGCGTTCTTCGACATGGGCAAGTCTGGTCTTTTTACGGAACACCGCAGATTGTCCGAATGACCTTGACTTTCTTTAGTTTTATCAAGATAAAACTTGAGAGCCCCGACAGGGCACAGGACTCTCTGTGGCTCTTGCCCAATAATTTGTGCCATCCCCCTGATCTCCAGGCCTCTGGGCCAAGGGTTAGACGGGTTTTCGTTCTTAGCAGAACGGAAGGCTTAGAGGACACCGAATTATTGTCTCTAAAGCCCAAAACCTCTGATGATGGCTAAAACCTACTAACCCTCATTGCCGTAGCTAGTGGTTAGAAAATTAGCCTTCTGTCACGTGTATTAAGTTTACAGAAAGGAGAGGTTCGAAATGCTTTGACATCAAGAACTTCAGACTACGTCTAAGTTCCATCAAGATTTTCCGCAGACCTCAAAGATCGTGAAGGGCTTTGTTGTTTGACAGATCCGAATCTCTGAGCCTAGAGGCCGTCAACAACATATTTCCGTATTCTACAATCGTTGGGACTGTTAGCTTTATCCCATAATTCAGACGGAAAGGGAAGACGGTAAAGTAATTAACAGAGGTGGAGGTGTAGGAGCAGTCATTCTTCCTGCACTATCTCCAGAATCGGCCCACTCCGATTGGTACACTGCAAAATATGCAGCACTGCTGGCTTTGGCAATGAGACTTGTAATTAATCTTGAAAATCCTCTCGCTTTCTCGCCAGTCTGAACGCATCCAGACTCAGAGCGGAGAGGTTTTAGGTACTCTCGAAGTGAGGCTGTTAGAGTAGACCGATTCTCTCGGGAAGGGTCCTTGGAAAATGCCTCTGAAGGACGTGACCTCTGTGAATCCAGCCTCTCGAAGGCCAACATGGGCGATCAGCGTCTTTCTCGCTCCCTCTGACGCCAGCGATTATCTTATCAGATTTCCTAAGCTTTTGAATAGGGGAAAAGAGACTAACCAACTATCCCCATTCCATACTATATGATTGCGTCTATTGCTACCGCTCTCGGATCGAGAATAAGGGAGCAACGTAGAGGAAGCTTCTTCGTCTTCAATATTGCGAAGAAATCTACGAAAGGACGTCTCAAACGTCTCCACAACTCTCGACATACTTCTAAGCGAGGATTACTCAGACGTCAGTAGTTGCTGCCGCCGATCGAGAAGATCCGCACGGACGTGCAATAGTGTAACGAACCTCTTGAGGATCGTTACGTTCCGTGCCTATGTCGATAACCACTCTCTCTCTTCTTGGGATATGGAGAGAGCTGCGAAATTATCTGAGATGATTTGGACCAATCGACAAAAACTCACTCTTCGAGAACTGGAGAGCCAACCAAATTGCTTCCAATTCTCTTAGATTATGTGCAGGACCTCTGTACCTCTGTCCGGATGCCTGGCACCCTCTCGGTACAACCTGAGGTGATCGTCAACCCATTGAGAGATGTTTAGAATTATTTCTAGATCTTTGATGTTATTTCAGTCCTCCTGCAGGAAAAACTGTAGAGGTCTGAATGCAGTCTATTCAGGGAAACAAGCTTCTCCAGCGAGGAAATGGTCCCCAGCAGACTCATCCATTCCCTCACTAAGCATGCTTCCTTCCCTAATAAGGCTGCGCTTTGCATAAGCAGGGAGAGCATATTATAGTGCTATGCCGCGGTAAACTCGTACAGAATTCTGTTACAGTGCGGTAAGCAGCGCTGAACAGGTCTAAGAGATATCTCTGTTGAAAATCTTAGCAATAGGAAGTCGTGTTATTCATGATTACTAGAAATCCCCTCAACCCGAGGCGAAAGTCATGATTGTAGGGTAGAGATATGGTTCGTCAATCAATCCCGCGGGAGAGAGAGACGTAACCGACTGAGCTTAACAGCGAGCTACCTGATACTGAGTTGGTGACACTGTGACAGTCACTGTCACAGCAGCAGGCAGCAGCTTATGTTCACCTTCTCGCAGTCTTATGCGAGTTGCCAGCTATTCTATTCATCTAAGGAATAGATTTTTACATTATTTGAACAGAAACTCTCAAGTTGGCATATTTAAGCGAAACAAAATTCGCTAAATACAGAAGCTGATTTTGTGTTGTCGTAACATTACGCTTAATTAACCAAATGTTAAATCGGAAACTCCTGGAAAGTTGCCTGGAGTACCGATTAAATATACTGCGTCATCCACAATGACAGCAACCTCTCGTCTCGCACTATTCTGCCTGAGTTACCAGCTACTCTCTTCTACGAAGGAATAGGTTTGTTACTATATCGATAAGGGAAATTCTCAAGCAGGCATATTTAAGCGAAACATAATTCGCTAGATGCCGACGCTGAGTTAGTGTTGTTGTAACAATACCTAGCGTTGTCCTTACAGCGGAAACTCCTGGAAGTTTGCAGGAAGGACCGATTAAAATACATTTACAATAACCGTCTTTTCGGTTGCCATTCTGTAGGAGGTAACCATGATATGCGTATATGACTTGAACCCTACATTAGTAATATGACGCAAAGATAAAATACGTAAGTATTGTAGTCACTTGAACATAAAATTCTCTACTACATTCTTTCCTCGACGAGGAAGAGAGAGAGAATGGAAATTGACTGTCTTCGTCTCTTTGCCAAGAGAACGAATTAACATTATTCGAATGGAGATAAGTGAGAACGAGGATCGAAAAGGACAGTTCAAGCTTCTTATGATATTGGACATAAGACTTCATGGACGTAGTCTACAAGTCTTTTTCCTGGATGAGCCTCCGACTAATGAATGAGAGCTCTCTCGAATTTGTTAATGAGAGCTTATCCGCTTAAGCGATAAAATGTTATGAAGATCTTTGTCAATGAGAACTAACCCATTTACATGACAGAAAAAGTAATCCAGGAATTCGAGCAATAGTTTCCCGATTCCCCCCCCGCAGAAATCGAGGAAGGGGCAAGATTCCTAATCAAGAGACTGGGCTTACGACAGGTAGGACCTTAATGTTCCCCTTTGGCAGCGCAGTCCCGAAAGTAGACGAGGCGTTTTATGACACCGAAATCAGCTTACAGTTTTTTCTGGAATTCATCAAGTCATGGATTCTATTGAACGCTCCCTTCGTAGAAAGCAAAGTAGACATCTGAAGAACGTCCTGGTAAGTGCTCTGCTGAGCGACATGACGTGTAGGATGCCGAACGTCTTCAAAAGCGTCCTCGCTAGGCGTCCTGGCGAGCGTCCAGATGTGTAAGACATCGAGCTCTTCCAAAAGCTATCAATGTTTATGACGTCGAGCGTCTTCCAGAGCGTCCTGATGAGCGTCTCTTCGTGTAGGACGTCGAGCATCGGCAAAAGCTTCCCTCACGTCTCAATGCGTAGGGACGTTGAGCATCTTCAAGAGACGTCCTCGCGAGAGTCTTACCGAGCGTTTATTGGTGCCTAGACAACCAAGGGCATCTCAGAGAGGATCTTGTCGAGCGCCCTGATGCATGAAAGGACCATAAGGACTTGCCTTACCATACCGTAGACTTAAAAGTGAATTCTCTACTACATTCATCTTCTCACTAAGCATGTACTCTAATAAGCCATGCTTTCGTAAAGCATGAGAAACATTATATATATATAGTGTTCTGCTGCGTTAGATTCCTTTAATAATGTTACCTACGGTAATCAGCATTGAAAGGCTGGAATATCTTTCTTATTGAACGTTTCTTAGCAAAAGCAGACAATATTTTATTTATGTTTGCTTAACTTCCCCTCAATCCGAGGCGCTAAGACCGCGATTGTAGGGGAGAGATACGGTTAGTCATTCCATCCCGCAGGACCGACCTCTCATGACTGAGCAATAGATGGTTACTGCGTTGGTCTAAGCGATAGCAGCCCCCTCCGTTAGCTGTCTGGCCTTACTCTTCCAGAGTTGCCAGCTACTCATTCAATAAAGGAATCTTATAAAATTATTATCGAACTTCAGGAAGTTCTTATTAATGTATATTTAAGCGAAACAAGACTTCGATAAATCTAGAAGCTAATTAGGTATTGTCATAACAATCCCTTTAAGCGTAGTCCTTCCTAGGAAAGTCCTGTAAGGATACTGGTAATAGAGTTGCACAGCAAAGAAGTAACTACGGTATGTGCTTATGATTTGACCGTATCGTATTATCATACAGCAGCTACTCTACTACCTTCTTTCCTCCCTGCCGAGGCAGATAGAGAAAGGAAAAAACTTTACTATCTTCGTTCTTTTCGTTAATAGAACGATAGAAAGAGAATATATTTCCTTAAGTAAGGAAGTTAATCCAGGAACTCTTTAAATCTTCGTAATTTCCTCATAAATCGCGGAAGAGACAGAATTTCCTGTTCATCTCTAGGGTTTACGGAAGGAAGTAGATATTTCCTATCCGCCATCATACCCAAACGTCGATAAGATTCTTATTAAGAAACCAAGGTTTCTCCCGTACGTCTTGGTAAAAACTTCGACATGACTGTTGCTTATCAAATACGGAGGCGTCCCGAAAGCGTCCTCAAAAGCGTCCTGCCTTCAAGGGAGCGCCGCTCATGAAGCGTGCTAGTCATAAGCCGATGTACGGTGATCGTCGTCCGGACGAGTATTATGGACGTTCGCAACTCCTGACAAAGACGGCGGCCGCTTGTGCGACATCTTGCGTCTCTGTCACGCTCATCGACACTTCCAGAAACGCACTCAAAAGGACGCCTTAGGGTACGCCTTCTTCCTTTTCACAGTAAGAATCTATTTCCTTCTTCTTTCTCCCATGTGTTGGAAAGTCGTCAAATTGTTAAGGCGGCGATTACAATCGCACGACAATAGAGAGAGGACGTGAAGCGTCCTCCTCAATAGCTTCTATTTAAAGGGCGCGAGTCCTTCCGAGAGCTCCAACCCCTGTACGGGGAGGACGCCTCAGAGGACGAGAAGCAATCTTCAGGATTCGTGCACGTGCACGATCTTTGGCAGCCTGAGAAGCGTCTTCAGTCTTGCCGAAGGGACGCCAGATCGGTGGGGGTTCCTCGTAACCCTCCTTCGGCTTTCGACATGCCTCTCCCTTGTGGTCCTGGGAGTCCGACAGAGGTCTAGACCTAGAGGCATTATAAGGCCGATCTGACGCCCTCCACAACACTAGGGGCAAAATCAACATCACTACACTCACAACACTGATTGGAGAGCGAGCACTTTTCAAGCTTACTTGATGTAATCCACCATAATAGAAGGGCATTACTTCTCACAGAACTTCCTCTAGGCCCGTAAGCCATACCACGGGTTAGGCAAATAAAGTCTACTGGAGGTTAGTAGGTTCATTATCCTAACTTCTGTTACTGTGGAGGAAGACCTCCTGATTCTATCACGCTCTAATTTGCGTACATACGAATCATACGTCTCTTTCGGAATCAGTCAACATTACACTAATTACATTGATCTTTCAACAAAGAAAACATGTAACGTCATGTATACTAAGCGAGTGTCTACCGAAGGTTTCGGTAGCCTCCCTTACCCGTTGCAGACAACAAAGTCTGAAACTAGGCTAACTATATTCATACATCATATGCAATGAAAAAATTTTAATTAATTTATGATAGCGTATGCTAGCCACAAATCCAAGTCAATCATTCAAAAAAATAAGTAGGATACTTAAGCGGCTAATGAAGTTTCAAAATCCTAGGCGGAGGTAGTGGAAACAGGTGTTTTCACTACCGCGACAGAGAAAAATCTGAATAGAAAATGGGAATGATTCCTGATATCCGCCTCCCAGCGGCGGGAATGGGTACTAACCACCTGGCCGCCCACTGCGTCGTGTGCCGGGAGTTTTGAAATTCTGTCGGACTTCGGAGAATACAGCTATATATATATCTGACAGGTAAGTTTCATGAACAAATAACAATTTTTTGAAGAGCCCTATCTCGGTTATTTTTCATAGAAATTACTTTGTAAATATACGAAAATGTAGAGGAAAAGTTGAGGAATAAGGGGAGAGTTAAGAAAAATGGCTTTGGGGTCAGTGAGAGGGAAGTGTAGGTGCGATCAGCTGATTTCATTGTGAGAATTTTGCTACGCCAGGGATTTGAGCATGCACAGTACAGAAACTACTTTGCTGGCGTATTGATACCCGAGATACACGGTCCAAGGTATGATCTAGCCTATGGAAATCGCTACTTGTCCGAAAATAAAAAAAAAATGCCCCTACCACACGTATGAAAAATTTAGGTAAATTTTACGTACCGCTACGTCAGTTGGATAGATAGGGGATAGAGTATTTTTACGTACTATTACGTCAGTTGGACATGAAAGGGTTAGGAGACAGAAGAATACTCTGATAAGCCCAAGAACATAATCAAAAGATCACATAAACAGGTTATCTCTGAAATAAATATTCAAATACAATCTAGCCACACTTTGGCTAAAATAGATATAAATACACTCACCCATTTCAGCCAGTTTCACTTCCACTAAACAAAAGTACTTTGGCAGAGCCATCCCAGCTCTGCCTTCTCTCCCCGTAAACAGTCTCTTCATGATAAGTCTACATTTCCTTAATATGTAGGAAAGAGGCTCACACGTACACACAAACTCACACCAATTGTTCACGCCAGAAAAAAGAAACCACTTATATCCAGTTCTCAAAGGCACCCATAACGACTGATGAGCGTTGACCTGCTAGGTAAGGATTTTAATATCACTTCACCCAAAAAGACTTATAAGCATTTTCTAAGCTAGTATGTTCTCTGTCTCCATGGGAAGCTAAAAACGATGATTCCCAATTTCTGAGGAATGTCAAAGCACGTGACATACAACGATGTCTCATACATATCATATCATATTATATTATTTAAAATATCTCATAGCAAATCCCCCTCTTTATGTCACACACACACACACACACACACACACACACACACACACACACACACACACACACATATATATATATATATATATATATATATATATATATTATATATATATATATATATATATATATATATATATATATATATATATATATATATATATATATTATATATAATATATATATATATATATATATATATATATATATATATATATATATATATATATATATATATATGATATATATATATAGTTAGTATATATATTAATACATATATATATGTGTGTGTGTCAAATTAAACACACAACCAAACAAAAACTAACTTCTCTCTCTCGTCTCAATATTTTGTGTGGGACCATCTCCTGTCAATGACTCACCCAGTCTCCTTGGCATAAAATCCATGAGTTTTTCACAAATGTTGACCTCGTGATGCTTAGGCCTAAGTGATTCCCATACCGACTTGGCATGACTAATTAGGGCTCCTTTGGTCCTTATTTCGCTACTATCCCATTTACTTACAATATAAGCCCAAAGATTTTCTATTGGGTTAAGTCGCAGATTTTGCAGGCCATTCAATCCGGATATATTGATGGGCTGTAAACCATTCTTTTACTGCTTTTGCATTATGGACAGGAGAATTATCTATCACTACTAGACTGGTTCCTGATTCTTGGATGAGTGAGTTACAGATGGAATAAGGACTTCTTCTAATATTTCAATATACTGATGGCTGTTCAACCTTTCGCTGACCTCGATCAGTTCTCCAAGACCACTATCAGCCATCCATCCCCAAAGAGCTGCCGTAACTCTTCCACTCCGCTGAATGGGTTGGATATTTTTCAGCCTCACACCTAGAAATAAAATGATACGCTCACTGAATAAAAGCCATGAAACACTGATTACACCAGTCTGTGATATACAACAGAATGGATATAAAGATACATGTGTAGGACTATAATCATACATATATAATAATAAATATATATACATACATATATATATATATATATATATATATATATATATATATATATATATATATATATATATATATATATTATATATATATATATATATATCTGGCCCTATTATGTATTCCGATTTCCTTTAACCCTTAAATGCCGAGCCAGTATTCTGAAAGTGTCCTCCTGTATGCCGGCGGTGTTGGGAGTGAGCGCCGAAGCGGAAAAAAGTTTTTTAAAAAAATCACAGTACACTTAGTTTTCAAGATTAAGAGTTCATTTTTGGCTCCTTTTTTGTCATTGCCTGAAGTTTAGTATGCAACCATCAGAAATGAAAAAAATATCATCATATATAAATATTGGAAATATATGACAGCGCGAAAAAAAATTTCATATATAATTGTATACAAATCACGCTGTGAGCAAAACGGTTAAAGCTCATGAGTTAATCTTTTTCCGTTGTATTGTACACTAAATTATGATGAATTTGGTATATAACAAATTGTAAAATGATCAAAGCAACACAAAGAAAATATTATCACAATACGATACATGAATTCGTAACGCGCGGACGTAAAAAAAAGTAGTTTTAAAAAATTCACCATAAATCGAAATATTGTGCTAGAGACTTTCCGTTTGCAGTTTTCGACCATTTTGGTAGAGTTCAAGTTGACCGAAGGTCGAATTTTTTCTATTTATAATGATTTATATGAAAATATTTCAAAACTGATAAAAGCTACAACCATGAGTTATTTTTTGTTGTATTCTACATGAAATTGCACACATTTTCATACATAAAACTTTATGTAATGGCTAATATAAAACGGTGAAAACATTACGACAATCGGACGAAACAATTTCTGATTTTTTCGGAAGAGTTACCACGTGGACATAAGGAAAAAGTTTTTTTCAAAACATCAAGATAAATCGAAATATTGTGCTAGAGACTTCCAATTTGTTGCAAAATGAAGGTAAATGATTTATTATGATTAGAATGTAAGAGTTTTAGCTTACAATTGCGTTTTTCGACCATTTCAGTCGAGTCAAAGTTGACCAAAGGTTGATATTTTGGCACATCATTATTTATATGAAAATATTTCAAAACTGATAAAAGCTACAACCACGGGTTGTTTTTAGATGTATTCTACATGAAATTGCGCACATTTTCATATATAAAACTTTATGTAACGGCTAATATAAAACGGTGCAAACATTACGACAATCGGACGAAAGAATTTCTGATTTTTTCGGCAGTTACCGTGTGGACGTGAGGAAAATGTTTTTTCAAAAATTCACCATAAATCGAAATACTATGCTAGAGACTTCCAATTTGTTGCAAAATAAAGGTAAATGATTGAATATTACTAGAATGTAAGAGACTTAGCTTTCAATAGTGTTTTTTAACCATTTCGGTCGAGTCAAAGTTGACCGAAGGTTGAAATTTTGGCACTTATCGTGATTTATATGAAAATATTTCAAAACTGATAAAAGCTAAAACCATGGGTTGTTTTTCGTTGTATTCTACATAAAATGCGCACATTTTCATATATAAAACTTTATGTAATGGCTAATATAAAACGGTGCAAACATTACGACATTCGGACGAAAAAATGTCTGATTTTTTCGGAAGAGTTCCGCGCAGATGTATGGAAAAAGTTTTTTTTTTAAATTCACCATAAATCGAAAAATAGTGCTAGAGACTTCCAATTTGTTGCAAAATGAAGGTAAATGATTGAATATTACTAGAATGTTAGAGTTTTAGCTTACAATAGCGTTTTTTGACCATTTCGGTCGAGTCAAAGTTGACCAAGGGTAGAAAGTTTGGCACTTATCGTTATTTATATGAAAATATTTCAAAACTGATAAAAGCTACAACCATGGGTTGTTTTTAGATGTATTTTACATGAAATTGCGCACATTTTCATATATAAAACTTTATGTAACGGCTAATATAAAACGGTGCAAACATTGCGACAATCGGACGAAAGAATTTCTGATTTTTTTGGCAGTTACAGCACGGACGTAAGGAAAAAGTTTTTTCAAAAATTCACCATAAATCGAAATATAGTGCTAGAGACTTCTAATTTGTTGCAAAATGAATGCAAATGATTTAATATTACTAAAATATAAGAGTTTTAGCTTAAAATCGCGTTTTTCGACCATTTCAGTTGAGTCAAAGTTGACCAAAGGTTGAAATTTTGGCACATCATTATTTATATACAATTCAAACTGATAAAAGCTACAACCATGGGTTATTTTTTGTTGTATTCTACATGAAATTGCGCACATTTTCATATATAAAACTCTATGTAACGGCTAATATAATATGGTGCAAAAATTATGTCAAAGTGACAAAATAATTTCCGAGATGTGTCGCTGATGCTTTTTAATGCGAGAAGAAAGAAATTCGCGCATGCGCGCCTGGGTAACGCTTGTAAACAAAACAACAGCTTGATCCGTGAACTCCCAGCATCCCTGAAGGAGCATGATTCAAAAGTTTTTGCCAAGTAGGCCTATTACTATTTTTCCGCGAATTTTTAAAAAACTTTTTTGGTTGACGTATCATACGTCAATTAAGCACCCAACAGACAATTTTCGTTGACGTTTAATACGTCCAATAGGCGTTTAAGGGTTAATGACACTTAGGCCTACATGCTTAATCGCTTATATAAAATCTACTGAATTAGACTAAAAATTTTCACAAATATGTTTATATTACATAGTATATAATTGCTGCTTATACTATTTTAATAGCTTTTATATTAGGACTATTTTTCTATTACTTATTATCTGAGCTTCAACAGAATTAAAACTAGCAAGAAACTTAAAATTACTATGTTAACTTCAATAAAGCTTACCTTGTATTAACTGGACGCCAGCAGTGAAGACTACCATGCTCATCCGTGGAGAATGTCTTCTCATCGCAAAAGATAACTTTCTTCCAGAAATATTGTAAAGCAAACCCTAACCTCTCTTCTTTATGTTTTTCAGTCACGAGGGTTTCTTAGCAGGAATATGATGAAATATCTTAGCCTCATGCAGTCGGTTACAAATGGTTTGGGCATCAACCTGAAGGCCATGTTCTCTCTTGATAGCTACGGCGGTTGTCAAGGGAGTTTGTTGAGCTGCTTCAATGATTCGATGATCTTCCTCAGTAGTGGTGCAACGGGGTCGTCCACTTCTTGTTAATATATTTATATTTCCTCTTTCTCTTTGTCGTCGTATCCATCTAGGCACGGTTGTTCTGTGTATGACAAGCTGCTGAGCAATATCTCGATGGAAACATGAGCCCCATGCAGGCTAATGATCAATGACCTAAGAGAGTGTGGTGTGGTGGCGCCTGTTATCCATCTTATCGGTGCAATTGACGAATGACGAATTGACGATACAGTTTAACTTCCCGCGTAAGTGTGGCGTCATATGAGCACTTACAATGTTATGAGATTTTTTCTTTTTTGTGTTTTTGACAATAATTATGGTAGAATTATATAATTCCTTATTTATATAGTATCGGTGATGATTATGCAATATTATTTTATTAGTTAATAAGTTTTTATTTGGATTCAAAATATAGTTTCTTATTTGACTCTTTTGCCCAATCATCTGGCACGAAATTTTTCAAAATGTTTCCTTATTTTTTGTAATATGATTTTTTTGCTGGCCAATCTTTTTTTATATTGTTAACCATACAATTAATAACCAAAAACAAATAAGAATAGCAAATTTCACTGCATATATCAAAAGAATAAATTATTATTAGGTAAACGAAAACTTCTGGAACATGTTGCAGAATATCTTTGAGTGACCGTACATGGTGCAAGAAATACTTTACGTACATGTACGTACATATGTAGTAAAATGTGGAACCTTACCTTTCGAGTGAGGTGATCTCCGAAAGTGGCGACAGAGGAGGAGGACAAATGGCAGAAAACATGAACACTTAACTTTATGAATCACCATGATAAAGTAACTTACAGTACAACGAAAGTGAAATCACTAACACAAATTTACGTTAACAAACGAAATATATGTGAACGAACGAATTCCAGTGTTTACGATAACGCTGCCGCAAAAAATGGTCAAGGAAAGCCTTTACATAAGGCATGATGCTGACCAATAGGAGAGCAGGATCTAATGGCGGTGACTAGCATCAGGAACCAATGGGAGAGCGGGAGGATGGTGGCGAGTCTACTCAGTTGGCGGCGCGCGAGTTTTAAAATTGTTTTCGGTGGTCCAGGCGAATAAAATTGTTCTCGGTGGTCCAGGCGAATCTTGGACTTTACCCTTTTGCAACCTGAATTATTTTCACACGCAGAGGTAAAAAAATCTTCGTCTTTGCTTTCGTAACTTGGATTTTTCGTAAGTAGGAACTTTTGTATGTTGAGGTTCCACTGTATTATTTAGCTTAATATAATCAAATAATAACATTAAATAAAAATAATAATTCTGTCTCTCTCACTCTCTCATTCTCCCTTCCTACTTCTAGTGGGGCAGATAACAGAAAAATCGTGCAAATGTTGATACAAGCATCAAATTTGGCACAAGTGTTCTCCAAGGTATACTAATCAAATCTGCCCGATTGGCCAATTGAAAATCCAAGATGGCCACCAAAATAACCATCCGAAGTAGATGTAGTGCTTAGAAATTTGTAGTTCTCTAATTTGCATGATCTAAGTGTGGATTCCTATGTTTTTAAGGCTGCTGAACTATATTTTCCTGTTTAAAAAGCACTCTGAGACATATTTATCAAGATGACCACCAAGATGTTTGTCTTTCTTTACAAAAGTTTTGTCCCGGCTAGTACATTTTCAAAGTTATGCATACCGTGCTGCTGTTTCTCAACCTGCTACTGTTCACATATGCAGCTGTAGAGTGATGTGCAGGGAAGCTCTGCCTGAGAGCACTTGCATCTTCCTTTGCAAACCTTCTTACAGGAGCACTTTGTCAATTCTTGACAGCTTGCTGCGATCAGTGGTAGTGTTGTCCAATGTATCTGCCATGCTTCTCCTTTCTGTGTCCACCCCCATTCAGCTGGACTGCTCATGTGTGGATTACAGTGGGTTGCCTGGCCCCAGATGATCCCAGCCTGGTAGGCTGCACACTTTGCATGTTCTCTGAGGGCTGCCTGTGTTGGTGGAATTGAGTTGTACGGCCTCTGCTTGAGGGCAAACAGATCTAGTCTCACTTCGTCCATACCAGTGGCTGCGCTTGATCTGTCGTACATGAGGATAACGAATCTTTCCAGCCTCTGCATGTCAAGATCACGAATCAATGTTGGATGCTGGCTGAGACTAATGAATGTTTCAGTACATCATCAAATACATTCCAAGTCTGCCATGCAGATTTCTTCACTCTCCCACAGAAGCCAGACACAATGTCACATCCAGTGAATGTGTGAAAGTAGGGATCGCTCTAGCTTTCTCTAGCCCAGTGGTTCTCAACCTGGGGGGCGTCAACAATTTCCATGGGAGGCGCGAGCCCTGGGGAAAAATGAATACAAAAATTTTCTAATTCAATTCGTTATTCTCTTAACGAGTGAGGAACTAATATTCAGAGGTTTTATGAAAAAAAAAAAAGAAAAATTATCGCTTTATAAACGTTACTTTCCTAGAGTCTATTACTCTGGTTAGGCTCGTGGGCTGACAATGTTTGTAGTTTATGACCTCCCTCCCTATCCCTCGAAATCCCTCTTTTTCTCTTTTTTTCTAGTCTGGGAGGGAATTTACTCCACATGTGGAAGGGGGGCGTGGAAGGAAGGACCGACTCTTAGAGGGGGCATGGTCATATAAAGGTTGAGAACCACTGCTCTAGCCCAACTGCAGAAACTACCTCATGGACTGGAATCCATTGCATATGTCTTCTTTGGCATAGTCATTAAATGTCTTTGAAGTACGTGGAGGTGAGGCATTGACAAGTGCTGAGCTGTCAATGATGATTGTATTTCCCTTTGGTTCTCCCACTGGGACATTCACTTGCGCTTCAAGATTTTCAACCAGCTGTGACTTCTGACACGTATGAGCTTGCCACTGTCACTGAGAGATGTGGAGTATAACTGATTCTCATGCTTGAAAAATTCTTGCAAGTCACACACTGTTCTGGCTTGAGATGAACAGTCACGAGAATAACTGACAGTCATCTCTTAGGACTTTCTCCTTAGAAATTCCCTCAGCCTTTCTTGTTTGAAGAATGAACAGGGTTCTTCATCCTCCAGCCCTTTCATAAATGAT
>NC_087218.1:30881189-30908821 GCF_015104395.2 Macrobrachium nipponense | reverse complement strand
ATCATTTATGAAAGGGCTGGAGGATGAAGAACCCTGTTTCATTCTTCAAACAAGAAAGGCTGAGGGAATTTCTAAGGAGAAAGTCCTAAGAGATGACTGTCAGTTATTCTCGTGACTGTTCATCTCAAGCCAGAACAGTGTGTGACTTGCAAGAATTTTTCAAGCATGAGAATCAGTTATACTCCACATCTCTCAGTGACAGTGGCAAGCTTCATACGTGTCAGAAGTCACAGCTGGTTGAAAATCTTGAAGCGCAAGTGAATGTCCCAGTGGGAGAACCAAAGGGAAATACAATCATCATTGACAGCTCAGCACTTGTCAATGCCTCACCTCCACGTACTTCAAAGACATTTAATGACTATGCCAAAGAAGACATATGCAATGGATTCCAGTCCATGAGGTAGTTTCTGCAGTTGGGCTAGAGCAGTGGTTCTCAACCTTTATATGACCATGCCCCCTCTAAGAGTCGGTCCTTCCTTCCACGCCCCCCTTCCACATGTGAGTAAATTCCCTCCCAGACTAGAAAAAAAGAGAAAAAGAAGGGATTTCGAGGGATAGGGAGGGAGGTCAATAACTACAAAACATTGTCAGCCCAACGAGCCTAACCAGAGTAATAGACTCTAGGAAAGTAACGTTTATAAAGCGATAATTTTTCATTTTTTCATAAACCTCTGAATATTAGTTCCTCACTCGTTAAGAGAATAACGAATTGAATTAGAAAATTTTTGTATTCATTTTTCCCCAGGGCTCGCGCCTCCCATGGAAATTGTTGACGCCCCCTAGGGGGGCGCGCCCCCCAGGTTGAGAACCACTGGGCTAGAGAAAGCTAGAGCGATCCCTACTTTCACACATTCACTGGATGTGACATTGTGTCTGGCTTCTGTGGGAGAGTGAAGAAATCTGCATGGCAGACTTGGAATGTATTTGATGATGTACTGAAACATTCATTAGTCTCAGCCAGCATCCAACATTGATTCGTGATCTTGACATGCAGAGGCTGGAAAGATTCGTTATCCTCATGTACGACAGATCAAGCGCAGCCACTGGTATGGACGAAGTGAGACTAGATCTGTTTGCCCTCAAGCAGAGGCCGTACAACTCAATTCCACCAACACAGGCAGCCCTCAGAGAACATGCAAAGTGTGCAGCCTACCAGGCTGGGATCATCTGGGGCCAGGCAACCCACTGTAATCCACACATGAGCAGTCCAGCTGAATGGGGGTGGACACAGAAAGGAGAAGCATGGCAGATACATTGGACAACACTAACCACTGATGCAGCAAGCTGTCATGAATTGACAAAGTGCTCCTGTTAAGAAGGTTTGCAAAGGAAGATGCAAGTGCTCTCAGGCAGAGCTTCCCTGCACATCACTCTACAGCTGCATATGTGAAACAGTAGCAGGTTGAGAAACAGCAGCACAGTATGCATAACTTTGAAAATGTACTAGCCGGGACAAAACTTTTGTAAAGAAAGACAAACATCTTGGTGGTCATCTTGATAAATATGTCTCAGAGTGCTTTTTAAACAGGAAAATATAGTTCAGCAGCCTTAAAAACATAGGAATCCACTCTTAGATCATGCAAATTAGACAAATACAAATATTTCTAAGCACTACATCTACTTCGGATGGTTATTTTGGTGGCCATCTTGGATTTTCAATTTTATTCGCCCGGACCACCGAGAACAATTTTAAAACTCGCGCGCCGCCAACTGAGTAGACTCGCCACCATCCTCCCGCTCTCCCATTGGTTCCTGATGCTAGTCACTGCCATTAGATCCTGCTCTCCTATTGGTCAGCATCATACCTTATGTAAAGGCGTTCCTTGACCATTTTTTTGCGGCAGCGTTATTGTAAACACTGGAATTCGTTCGTTCACATATATTTCGTTTGTTAACGTAAATTTGTGTTAGTGATTTCACTTTCGTTGTACTGTAAGTTACTTTATCATGGTGATTCATAAAGTTAAGTGTTCATGTTTTCTGCCATTTGTCCTCCTCCTCTGTCGCCACTTTCGGAGATCACCTCACTCGAAAGGTAAGGTTCCACATTTTACTACATATGTACGTACATGTACGTAAAGTATTTCTTGCACCATGTACGGTCACTCAAAGATATTCTGCAACATGTTCCAGAAGTTTTCGTTTACCTAATAATAATTTATTCTTTTGATAATGCAGTGAAATTTTGCTATTCTTTTCATTTTTTGGTTTTTATTATTAATTGTAATGGTTTAGACAATATAAAAAAACGATTGGCCCAGCGAAAAAATCATATTACAAAAAAATAAGGAAACATTTTTGAAAAATTCGTGCCAGATGATTGGGCAAAAGAGTCAAATAAGAAACTATATTTTGAATCCAAATAAAAACTTATTAACTAATAATAAAATAATATTGCATAATCATCACCGATACTATATAAATAAGGAATTATATAATTCTACCATAATTATTGTCAAAAACCCACAAAAAGAAAAAATCTCATAACATTGTAAGTGCTCATATGACGCCACACTTACGCGGGAAGTTAAACTGTATCGTCAATTCGTCATTCGTCAATTGCACCGATAAGATGGATAACAGGCGCCACCACACCACACTCTCTTAGGTCATTGATCATTAGCCTGCATGGGGCTCATGTTTCCATCGAGATATTGCTCAGCAGCTTGTCATACACAGAACAACCGTGCCTAGATGGATACGACGACAAAGAGAAAGAGGAAATATAAATATAGTTAACAAGAACATGGACGACCCGTTGCACACTACCCTGAACAACCGCCGTAGCTATCAAGAGAGAACATGGCCTTCAGGTTGATGCCCAAACCATTTGTAACCGGCGGCTGCATGAGGCTCTAAGATATTTCATCATATTCCTGCTAAGAAACCCTCATGACTGAAAAACATAAAAGAAGAGAGGTTAGGGTTTGCTTTACAATATTTCTGGAAGAAAGTTATCTTTTGCGATGAGAAGACATTCTCCACGGATGAGCATGGTAGTCTTCACTGCTGGCGTCCAGTTAATACAAGGTAAGCTTTATTGAAGTTAACATAGTAATTTTAAGTTTCTTGCTAGTTTAATTCTGTTGAAGCTCAGATAATAAGTAATAGAAAATAGTCCTAATATAAAAGCTATTAAAATAGTATAAGCCAAGCAATTATATACTATGTAATACAAACATATTTGTGAAAATTTTTAGTCTAATTCAGTAGATTTTATATAAGCGATTAAGCATGTAGGCCTAAGTGTCATTAACCCTTAAACGCCTATTGGACGTATTAAACGTCAACGAAAATTGTCTGTTGGGTGCTTAATTGACGTATGATACGTCAACCAAAAAAGTTTTTTAAAAATTCGCGGAAAAATAGTAATAGGCCTACTTGGCAAAAACTTTTGAATCATGCTCCTTCAGGGATGCTGGGAGTTCACGGATCAAGCTTGTTGTTTTGTTACAAGCGTAACCCAGGCGCGCATGCGCGAATTTCTTTCTTCTCGCATTAAAAAGCATCAGCGACACATCTCGGAAATTATTTTGTCACTTTGACATAATTTTTGCACCATATTATATTAGCCGTTACATAGAGTTTTATATATGAAAATGTGCGCAATTTCATGTAGAATACAACAAAAAATAACCCATGGTTGTAGCTTTTATCAGTTTTGAAATATTTTTATATAAATAATGATGTGCCAAAATTTCAACCTTTGGTCAACTTTGACTCAACTGAAATGGTCGAAAAACGCGATTTTAAGCTAAAACTCTTATATTTTAGTAATATTAAATCATTTGCCTTCATTTTGCAACAAATTAGAAGTCTCTAGCACTATATTTCGATTTATGGTGAATTTTTTTGAAAAAAACTTTTTCCTTACGTCCGTGCTGTAACTGCCAAAAAAATCAGAAATTCTTTCGTCCGATTGTCGCAATGTTTGCACAGTTTTTATATTAGCCATTAAATAAAGTTTTTATATATGAAAATGTCCGCAATTTCATGTAGAATACATCTAAAAACAACCCGTGGTTGTAGCTTTTATCAGTTTTGAAATATTTTCATATAAATAATGATGTGCCAAAATATCAACCTTTGGTCAACTTTGACTCGACTGAAATGGTCGAAAAACGCAATTGTAAGCTAAAACTCTTACATTCTAATCATAATAAATCATTTACCTTCATTTTGCAACAAATTGGAAGTCTCTAGCACAATATTTCGATTTATCTTGATGTTTTGAAAAAAACTTTTTCCTTATGTCCACGTGGTAACTCTTCCGAAAAAATCAGAAATTGTTTCGTCCGATTGTCGTAATGTTTTCACCGTTTTATATTAGCCATTACATAAAGTTTTATGTATGAAAATGTGTGCAATTTCATGTAGAATACAACAAAAAATAACTCATGGTTGTAGCTTTTATCAGTTTTGAAATATTTTCATATAAATCATATAAATAGAAAAAATTCGACCTTCGGTCAACTTTGAACTCTACCAAAATGGTCGAAAACTGCAAACAGAATGTCTCTAGCACAATATTTCGATTTATGGTGAATTTTTTAAAACTACTTTTTTTTACGTCCGCGCGTTACGAATTCATGTATCGTATTGTGATAATATTTTCTTTGTGTTGCTTTGATCATTTTACAATTTGTTATATACCAAATTCATCATAATTTAGTGTACAATACAACGGAAAAAGATTAACTCATGAGCTTTAACCGTTTTGCTCACAGTGTGATTTGTATACAATTATATATGAAATTTTTTTTCGCGCTGTCATATATTCCAATATTTATATATGATGATATTTTTTTCATTTCTGATGGTTGCATACTAAACTTCAGGCAATGACAAAAAAGGAGCCAAAAATGAACTCTTAATCTTGAAAACTAAGTGTACTGTGATTTTTTTAAAAAACTTTTTTTCCGCTTCGGCGCTCACTCCCAAACACCGCCGGCATACAGGAGACACTTTCAGAAATACTGGCTCGGCATTTAAGGGTTAAAGGAAATCGGAATACATAATAGGCCAGATATATATATATATATATATATATATATATATATATATATATATATGTGTGTGTGTATATATGTATATATATGTATATATATATATATATATATGTATGTATTATAGTCCTACACATGTATCTTTATATCCATTCTGTTGTATATCACAGACTGGTGTAATCAGTGTTTCATGGCTTTTATTCAGTGAGCGTATCATTTTATTTCTAGGTGTGAGGCTGAAAATATCCAACCCATTCAGCGGAGTGGAAGAGTTACGGCAGCTCTTTGGGGATGGATGGCTGATAGTGGTCTTGGAGAACTGATCGAGGTCAGCGAAAGGTTGAACAGCCATCAGTATATTGAAATATTAGAAGAAGTCCTTATTCCATCTGTAAGCTCACTCATCCAAGATCAGGAACCAGTCTATGTAGTGATAGATAATTCTCCTGTCCATAATGCAAAAGCAGTAAAAGAATGGTTTACAGCCCATCATGATATTATCCGGATTGAATGGCCTGCAAAATCTGCGGACTTAACCCAATAGAAAATCTTTGGGCTTATATTGTAAGTAAATGGGATAGTAGCGAAATAAGGACCAAAGGAGCCCTAATTAGTCATGCCAAGTCGGTATGGGAATCACTTAGGCCTAAGCATCACGAGGTCAACATTTGTGAAAAACTCATGGATTTTATGCCAAGGAGACTGGGTGAAGTCATTGACAGGAGATGGTCCCACACAAAATATTGAGAGAGAGAGAGAGAGTTATTTTGTTTGGTTGTGTGTTTAATTTGACACACACACACACACACACACACACATATATATATATACTAATAATATTATACTAATATATAATTTATAATTTTTATATATATAATATATAATATAATATATTATATATATCTATATATATATATAATATATATATATATATATATATATATATATATGTGTGTGTGGTGTGTGTGTGTGTGTGTGTGTGTGTGTGTGTGTGTGTGTGTGTGTGTGTGACATAAAGAGGGGGATTTGCTATGAGATATTTTAAATAATATAATATGATATGATATGTATGAGACATCGTTGTATGTCACGTGCTTTGACATTCCTCAAAACTTGGGAATCATCGTTTTTAGCTTCCCATGGAGACAGAGAACATCCCAGCTTAGAAAATGCTTATAAGTCTTTTTGGGTGAAGTGATATTAAAATCCTTACCTAGCAGGTCAACGCTCATCAGTCGTTATGGGTGCCTTTGAGAACTGGATATAAGTGGTTTCTGGGCGTGAACAATTGGTGTGAGTTTGTGTGTACGTGTGAGCCTCTTTCCTACATATTAAGGAAATGTAGACTTATCATGAAGAGACTGTTACGGGGAGAGAAGGCAGAGCTGGGATGGCTCTGCCAAAGTACTTTAGTTTAGTGGAAGTGAAACTGGCTGAAATGGGTGAGTGTATTTATATCTATTTTAGCCAAAGTGTGGCTAGATTGTATTTGAATATTTATTTCAGAGATAACCTGTTTATGTGATCTTTTGATTATGTTCTTGGGCTTATCAGAGTATTCTTCTGTCTCCTAACCCTTTCATGTCCAACTGACGTAATAGTACGTAAAAATACTCTATCCCCTATCTATCCAACTGACGTAGCGGTACGTAAAATTTACCTAAATTTTTCATACGTGTGGTAGGGGCATTTTTTTCTTATTTTCGGACAAGTAGCGATTTCCATAGGCTAGATCATACCTTGGACCGTGTATCTCGGGTATCAATACGCCAGCAAAGTAGTTTCTGTACTGTGCATGCTCAAATCCCTGGCGTAGCAAAATTCTCACAATGAAATCAGCTGATCGCACCTACACTTCCCTCTCACTGACCCCAAAGCCATTTTTCTTAACTCTCCCCTTATTCCTCAACTTTTCCTCTACATTTTCGTATATTTACAAAGTAATTTCTATGAAAAATAACCGAGATAGGGCTCTTCAAAAAATTGTTATTCTAGCAATAAATGTTGACAACGGTAAATTTTTTTTTCATTTTGATCAATTTATAACGTCAAAATGAAACTGTTGCCGTATCCAATGCCATTTTTCTTGACTTTCCCTTTATTCTTCTACGTTTCCTCTACATTTTCGTATACTTACAAAGGAATTTCAATGAAAAATAACCGAGATAGGGCTCTTAAAAAAAAAAATTTATAGCGATAATTCTCACTATGCGCCGGGCAGAGCGCTATGTTTCTTATCCTCTTTTCTATAAATTTTTTCACAGGAAGTAAAGATTTTTTTGTTTTTTTTGTTAAATAACTCAGATTTTTTTGTATTTAGAGGGCTGAGACTCTTATTCTGACTATTCCACCATAAAATGCTAACATTTAGAAAAAAAGGACAGCAAAATGAACGTTGTTGGCATAAAATTTATAATTTTGCTGAATTTTCGAAATAACAATTTTTTCGCACTGTTGAGCGCTTCCAGACACCTCGGATATCTGGGGACACAGTGCTTAAAACTAAGCGGATATGAAAGAGTTAAGAGGCTTTTCTAGCAGAGGGAAATATTCTGTTAGAGGGAACTATTTTCTGGAGAAGAGTGGGATTATTCATTAGAGAAATGGTGTTGAGTAATTACTATGTAGACTGTTAATTACCGAGGGTTATCCGAGTTATTTGGACTTTGAGTTAACATTCCATTTAATCATTCTGTTTTACGAATCTGAGTTATTCAGTAAATACCTTGCTTTTAAATAAATGCATATTTTTTGTAATTCACGACTCTGATTTGATGACCTAGTTAATGGAGAGAGAGAGAGCGAGAGAGAAAGAAATACATATTGCCAACTACCAGCCACCTGCTGCTCTGGCCTAATTCGACTACCAAAGTGAATAACGAGATAATTGTCGTTTTGATATATACACACACACGCACACACCACACACACACACACACACACATATATATATCTATAATATAAATATATATATATATATAATATATATATATATATATATATATATATATTATAGGGATTATAATTAATGATCTATTTAATAGCATAATGTGATGCGCTGTGACCTTTTTGGAATGCATAGAGAACAGAGCCGAAGCAACGACCCGAGAAAAGCTGATAAATGATTTCTGTGGTGGCGTGATATGAAACTGCATAGTTAGGCGAGTCAATGTTTGTCAGTTCATGGGCTCCTGTTCAAAGTGCCTTTGGGAAACTGGTTGTAGCCAGTAATATGAGGCATTAACGAAGTGTGCATTCATATGTGCGTGTGCGCCTCTTCTATTCATATGTATTTCTAGCCAAGTCTATGGGAAGACTTGCACAAAGATTCGTGGGAGGAAGGCAGAGCCACGATGGTGGTGCCTAAGTGTTTTTTGGAATAGTGAGTGAGATATTCCGGCTGCATGGGTGAGTTGAATTACTTTAGTCAAGTTGAATTACTTTAGCCAAAGGGATGGCTTGTGTGATATCTTGTAAGATGTTCCATTTTATTAACTTTGTCTTTAAACTTGTGTGTGCTAACGAGTGTGTTTCTCGTGTCTTTGAAACAGACGGTTCTGGCAAGGGGGGGACCAAGAGTCCTAGGGGGACAGAGGGTCCCGATGGGAGAATAGACAATTGGTGTGACAAATTACTGTTTTAGACATTTTAATGTTGGGGGGTTAACTGAGATAAGTTAGTCTGTGAGACTTGATTGATTAACTTTCCATTGTTAAATAAATGATTATTTTTTATATAACTTTGTCTCTCATTTTGAGTACCTTACAGAATGGAGAGAGAGAGAGAGAGGGATCGCTTAGAGAGAGAGAGAGAAAGAGAGGTTCATGAGCCGTTGGTCGCTTGGAGAGAGAGAGAGAGAGATTGTGTGTCGGTATGCCTGACGCTCGGAGTTCCACGTTTACCAAATAAATAACGAGGTTCATATCCTCGTTTTACAGGTGGTGGTGAGTGGTATAAAAGGTTTTTTTATGCCTGGGTACGCTAATGAAGAGACAGGTGACCAGTTAAACATAGAGGGGTTATGGCTTAGCGATAGTTTTTGAACGACAAAGCCTTTTGTGGGATTTTGGAAAATTGTTAAATTGTTAAGATTTCAGTTGCTAAGTGAAAGGGGTAGAGAAAATATCCATCCGTGAGGGTGTAGTGCTGAGGAAAGAAATTGTATTAGAGTCATCAAATTTGCCCGTACCGAGACCCTCCAAGGCGCGAGTGACTCAGTCTGGTGTGTGAATGATCGTCGAGTGCTTTCTTTGCTGCACGGTTTTGCCGAGTGCGTTGTGCCGACGAGATTCGCGTGTTGGTAATCACGCAGATTCCGGGGTGGTTTTCTCTCATTATGAAGTGGCAAGTGTTAAAGAACATTTTTTGGGGGAGGGTTTTTGAATCACTTAGTGTAATGGGACTGGTTTAAGATGTCAAATTTTTTTCCCCATAGTAGCGGAAAGTGATGTGTTTTCTGTTGACGCGTGTTTAGAATAGACGCATTCATCTTTGTTTAACATATAAGTGTGTATAAAATGTTTTTCATCCATGCGAACTGTGCTTGTATTGCATTTTCTTGGAGACAGAGCTCCCACCCATTCTTGCGGGCCTCAGCAAATTTCTGCTAACGAATGCAAAAGGGCATTGCTTACTGGGAGGGTACTACTGGCCTGCCTTGGGGGTATTGCAAGGGTACTTACTACTGGTGTATACCATGAGGGGATACTCAGACACTGTTCAAGGGGGGGTGTTCTATCACTTGACTGGGGGGGTATTTCAATGCCCGGTGGAGGGTGAAACTTTTTTTTTTTTTTTCTCAGTGTGGGTGAACTCATTCCTTTTTTTTTTTTTCTTTGTTGGGGTGTTGAGAGACGAATGTGTTTTTCTCTTGAAATGATTTTCCAATGCCAAGACATCAGCTGATTGATTAGTTGATGACGTGAAATGCCAGTAGGGTTTTTTTTTAGGAAAAGATTTTCTTTCTCTTGGATGAAGAGGAAAGGAAATGAAAAGAGATTTTCTTTCTCTTGAATGAAGAGAAAAGATAATTGAAATGTGGTGTATGTTTTCCTTATGCTTTGGAAGACACAAATATAATGGGGACACAGATTATTATTATTTTTTTTATTGTGTTGGAGGGATTACTTTAAATTGCCGATGAGTGGTGTTGCATCTGGTGTTGATTTTGGGTGTGGCAATGGTGGTGTATACTGTGGGTTTGGCAATACTGGTGTATGCTATTTGAATTGCACCCTTACTTGAGATCTTTGCAAGAGAATTGTTACTGTGGAGAATTATTACTATTATTATTGATTGTTATTGTATGAGATATGTCATGGGAGGGTTGCTTAAGTATAATTATCAATACGAGGGACTTGTTTTACGAGAGATTTGAGATATTTCATGGGAGATTATTTTATAATTATTACAGATAATTATTTATGGAGAATTATTACAATAAATTATGGGAGAAATTTTATGTTAATTATTTGTTGAGTTTTTGTAACTTTGGAGAATATTTCAGTAATTCATGAGTGATGAGTTTTGCTGAATCTTGATGAATCTGGCTGAATCTTGGTGAATTGTGTTGAATCTTGCTGAACTTTTGGTGAATTTTGTGCTGAATTTTGGTACTGAATTTCTGGGTGAATGGACAAGTATTAACATTGGTGATGTTTTTTTTATACTAATACTGGTGATTTTGATGATAGCAATTTTGGTGATTTTGCTGATAATGATATTTGATACTTTTTTTTTTTTATTATATACTAATACGTGGGTGTTGTAATGCTATCAAGGGTGGTGGTGTTTTTTTTTTAATTTGGGAGGAACTAACAACACATTATTTTTGTTTGTCTTTTTTATGAGTTCAGCAGATAATTGTTTGACATACGTGAGTCATGGGAGATAGTTAACAATGCCGTTGGTTTTTCTTTTCTCCTTTTTTGGAAGTTAGCCATCGCTGACACAAGTTTTTTTTATCATGGGTGAATTTGAATTTATTTTTTCTCTCCAGTTGTGTGAATATTTTTTTTTTATATCTCAGTTCGTGACTTAGAGTCATTATTCGGGAATGTGTTTGTTTTCAGCTATTGATGCGGCAGTGAGATTTAGGGGAGAAATTCTTGCACTTTTTTGAATGCATACGTAATGGCACTACATTTTTTTTTTCTGGATATTTGTGTTCCAGAAATTGTGAGTTTTCTTGCGCAATACATTTGTTGTATTTGTGACAACTTTGCCAGAGATAGGAAACTTGGCTAAGTTTTCTAATGTCCTATGTCGTAGTGCATATGGATCAGTCTTGGCTTAGACACTTTGAATTTGGAGTTCTATTATAATGAGTTGTGGCACATTGGTGATTTTTTCTAGAATTTCCTAGACAGTTTTTATTTGCCAAGTTTTTGCCCTTTTTCAACAGTTTTGCTAAATGGAGAGAGTTTATAGTTTTTGACTATAACATTGAGTTATTCTCTGGAGAATTGGAGATATATTATTTTGGAGATATAATTGGAGGATATTAATTTTTGGAGTTATAATTTGAGATATAATATATTGGAGATATATTTTTGGCCATTTGATATTTGCCTATGGTGCTGAGAGCTATGTTTAGTTCAATTATTTTGCAGCCATCTTTGTTGCAAATGGAGACACATTTTTGGGAATACATGGGGCAATATTTGTTGAAAGCTGGGTCAGCTGGATGCTTTGAGTGTACATTTTTTTGGAGATGGGATTTCATTTTTTTTTATCCTGCATGGAGATTTAATATTTTTTTGGAGCCTTGTTTTATTCTACATGGAGTTATTGATGAAATAGAGGTAAATATTTTTTTATTTGCCGAAACAGAGGTGATTATTCTTTATTCCTGGAGTGGTGGTTTTTTATTAATATGTGGCTATATCGGAGAAAGAAGAGTGATTATGGTGTGGGGGGGTGGTTATTAACCCAAATGGAGGAAATATTTTTTATAACCGGAGTGGTGTTATTATTAATATGGTGAAATATATGGAGGTGGAATTAATCTTTGGCAGGTGACCCTTTTTTGTGGTTATGGGAGTTTTGTTTTTTCAAGCCAAGAGAAGATTTCTGTGGTTCTTTCTTTTTGGTTTCGTGACTATTTGGAGGCGAGTGGCATTACTGCATTATGAGTCCTATGGAGATGTTGTGCATTTTTTATGTTCACAAGTGTATTATTTTGGAGGCATATAATTGCTGCATTACGAGTTTATCGTAACCTTTTTTATCCCGAATAGGCGATAATTTTTACATGATTGGGCAGTGTCATGTTGAGAGTTAAGTCTTCAAGACAAATTTTTTTAACACATTAGTCATATCCTGGAGTTAATTTGTGAAATGTGCTTACTTTGTGTCAGTATAGAAGTTTTTTTTGAGAATCACGAGTTTCCAAACTTGCGAGTCTGACTAGACATTTTTTATGCTGCAGTCAAGCATACGTGTCCGCAGGTGGATTTTTCTGCTGACAAGCGCTGTGCTGTTCCTTTTCCTCTAGTGGTGATTGCTCAGAGTTTTTGCAATATCTGGAATGTTGACAGTAGCATTTCACGAAAGCGCATGTGTAAGAGTTTGCTTTCTGGCCGTGTCGGTCGATAAAAAGTTTTGCGATGTCGAATAATTTTGTAACTATACATAGGCATTTCTTGGGGGAAAATGCAGGGATTGTGTATATTATGCACATATTATGTGTTTTGTGATGGTGGAATCTGCCTTGTGATTATCTTTTTTTTTTTCTTCCTTTTCCTATGAGAGATGTATTGGGGATTGAGCTTAAATAGCATTTCTTTTTGGACGGGAGATGTAATTTATCGGGAGATGTAATTTATCGGGAGATGTAATTTTTCGGGGTTGAGATTATATAAATGGGAGTTTGACATTAAGGTCTCATTGTAATTAATTATATGAGCAGTAAAGAGGTTTTTGCTATTAAAGTTGGAGATTTTTACTGATTTTGTGAGTTGCTGTAATATCAGAGCTTGAGAGAACATTTTTCATTTTTGGGTCTGGGCTTGTTACGTGATTTTTTTTTTCCTTGGGCTCATTGTCTTTTTTCTTTTTTTTTACTTATGAGAACATTCGAGTTTGAAATGTGAGTGCAGAAGTCCGTGGAGTTGCTGTGAGTTTTGGATTGTGTGTGCTGATGTGTGAGTTTGGAGAATTGAGTTAGAGAACTTGATATTTTTTTTCCTTTGCGAGTTATGATAATGACTTATGATTTATTGGTCGTGTTAAATGGAGTTAGTTGGGAGACGTTCAGTTAGTATTTCTGACTTTTTGAGGTCATTGTTTGATAGAAGTAGTATGTCTGGGGTTAATTCTTTTTTGATTGACCGATGACTTGACTGACATACTAACACACCAAAAAGTCGTTCCCCGACGCTAGCAAGACGTCCACCAGCCGTGCAGAGAGGTTGCTGTCGTTTGTCAAGGGTGATTACGAGAGTTTCCATGAGAGTTCTACAGAGTTCTACAGAGTTCAACAGCGCTTTTGGGATCTACAGAAGCCGTTAGAAGTCTTCTTCAATTAGGAGGCATTCCATCTTCCTACAGCGGGCTTCAGTCTGTTCTGGGAGTTGCAGACAAAGAGGGATATTCAAGAATCCAAAATGAGAGAAAATTCTAGTGTTATTTGAGATGAAGCATGATAGACTTTACTTTGTGCTGCCAGAGACGTGCAGTTATTACTTATATTTTATTTTAAGCCGGCCAATGTTTTTTATGTTATGTAAGCTGTATTGTCTGACCATTTGCTAGGCGGGAGCTAGCAATTGTGCGAGGCCGGGCTTCTGTGATAGGGATTATAATTAATTATATATTTAATAGCATAATGTGATGCACTGTGACTTTTTTGGATGCATAGAGAACAGAGCCAAACCAAAGCAACGACCCGAGAAAAGCTGATAATGATTTCTGTGGTGGTGTGATATGAAACTGCATAGTTAGGTGAGTCAATGTTCGTCAGTTCATGGGCTCGTGTTCAAAGTGCCTTTGGGAAACTGGTTGTAGCCAGTAATATGAGCCATTAACGAAGTGTGCATTCGTATGTGCGTGTGCGCCTCTTCTATTCATAATGTATCTCTAGCCAAGTCTATGGGAAGACTTGCACAAAGATTCGTGGAGGAAGGCAGAGCCACGATGGTGGTGCCTAAGTGTTTTTTGGAATAGTGAGTGAGATATTACGGCTGCATGGGTAAGTTGAATTACTTTAGCCAAGTTGAATTACTTTAGCCAAAGGGATGGCTTGTTTGATATCTTGTAAGATGTTCCATTTTATTAACTTTTTCTTTAAACTTATGTTTGCTAACGAGTGTGTTTCTCGTGTCTTTGAAACAGACGGTTCTGGCAATGGGGGGGACCAAGAGTCCTAGGGGGACAGAAGGGTCCCGATGGGAGAATAGACAATTGGTGTGACAAATTACTGTTTTAGACATTTTAATGTTGGGGGGTTAACTGAGTTAAGTTAGTCTGTGAGACTTGATGATTAACTTTCCATTCTTAAATAAATGGTTATTTTTTATATAACTTGTCTCTCATTTTGATTACCTGACAGAATGGAGAGAAAGAGGTGGAGAGAGAGAGAGAGAGGGATCGCTTAAAGAGAGAGAAAAAGAGAGGTCGCGAGCCATTGGTCGCTTGGAGAGAGAGAGAGAGAGAGATTGTGTGTCGGTATGCCTGACGCTCGGAGTTCCACATTTACCAAATAAATAACGAGGTTCATATCCTCGTTTTACATATATATATTATTATATATATATATATATTATATATAATATATATATTATATATATATATATATATATATATATATATATATATATATATTATTATATATATATCGAACTGCAAATGTCCTTTAATATCTAATTTACTCTACCTCAGAATTAATATATTTTTCATATATGTTTAACCGAGGGGGAATTTATTAAGCGATAATAGAATTGGCGATCGACAGACACGAACCATTGACCTCTCAATTCCAGGACTGGCAGTGAAGCCCCAGACCATCGGGATGGTCTGGGGCTTCACTGCCAGTCCTGGAATTGAGAGGTCGATGGTTCGCGTCTGTCGATCGCCAATTCTATTATCGCTTAATAAATTCCCCCTCGGTTAAACACTATATGAAAATATATTAATTCTGAGGTAGAGCGAATTAGATATTAAAGGACATTTGTAGTTTTATATATATATATATATATATATATATATATATATATATAATATATATATATATATATATATATATATATATATATGAAATAAAATACAGTAGTACCTCGAGATACGAAAGGCTCAACTTACTAAAAATCCAGTTACGAAAGCAAAGACGAAAAATTTTACTGCTCTACATACGAAAAGTTTTTTCAAGATACAAAAGGTTTCTGAAAGTCCAAGATTCGCCCCATAACAATTTTGAAACTTGCGCCGCACGCTGCCATCTTAGTTATAGTAGACTCGCCACCATCCTCCTGCTCTCCATTGGTTCCTGATGCTAGCCAAGCCATGAGATCCTTCTCTCTAATTGGACAGCATCCCTCCCATCATGCATCTTCTATACGTACGTGTTGGCGTGCCTTAGCTTGGCCACTCCGCACCCGAAACTTTACCGTACGCAATCGGCATTCATTCGCTCCAACGATTTCGTTTAGTAACGTAAATTCGTTAGTGATTTCGTTGCAGTACATATTATCGTGTTGTGCGAAGACTGTATTGTGTAACTTTACGTAAATTAACGTAGTCATGGGTCCCAAGAAAGTTGAAATTCACGGAAAGAAGCGCATGCTCTCTTTGGAGACAAAGGATGGAGATCATAAAGAAGTACGAAGCTTGTTTTATGCGATTGAGTGTGATCGCAAAGGAATACGGCCGTAATCCGTCGACAATAGGCACCATCCTTAAATAGAAGGATGCCATCAAAGCAACTACACCGTCGAAGGGCATCACTATTTTGTCCAGCAAGAGGAGCCATGTGCACGACGAGATGGAACGGCTGCTCCTCATCTGGATAAAAGACAAAGAAATCGCTGGCGATACAGTAACGGAGACGGCAATCGCTCACAAGGCCAGTGCTATTTTCGGCGATTTGATTGCGCAGGCGGAAGACGACGGAGGGGAAGGGACTTCAACGCCAACCCCAGAGTTCAAGGCTTTGCATGGCTGGTTCGAGAAATTCCGTAAACGGACTGGCATCCATTCGGTGGTGCGTCATGGGGAGGCTGCCAGCTCAGACACGAAGCGAAAGCGGCCGAAGCCTTTAAAAAGACGTTCGACGAGATGATGAACCAAGGAAGGCTACAGTTCTCAGCAAGTCTTCAACTGTGATGAGACTGGCCTTTTTTGGAAAAAATGCCTCTCGGACATACATCACGGAGGAAGAGAAGAAGCTACCCGGGCATAAGCCTATAAAAGACAGGCTTACGCTCGCACTTTGTTCGAACGCCAGTGGGGATTGCAAGGTGAAGCCCCTACTGGTGTATCACTCCGAGACTCCTCGAGCCTTCAAGGCCCACAAAGTGTTGAAGGAGAAGCTTCCAGTGATGTGGAGGGCTAATGCAAAAGCCTGGGTAACGAGGCTTTTGTTCACCGAGTGGGTAAATCTGTGTTTCGGCCCGACTGTGAAGAGTTTTTGCAAGAGAAGCGCCTCCCCTGAAATGTCTGCTGGTGTTGGACAATGCCCCTCCCCACCCTTCTGGCCTCGAGGAAGATATCCTAGTGGAGTATTTCCTTCGTTAAGATTCTTTTTCTTCCGCCCAACACCACCCCTCTCCTCCAGCCCATGGACCAGCAAGTGATAGCGAACTTTGAGAAGTTGTACACGAAACATCTTTTCAAGAGATGTTTCGACATCACCGATACCACAAACCTCACCTTGCGTCAATTTTGGAAGGAGCATTTCGACATCATCATTTGCATCCGACTCATTGACCAAGCTTGGCAGGAGGTTTCGAGGCGAACCTTGAATTCCTCGTGGAGGCAACTCTGGCCTGATGCCGTATCCGCCCGAGACTTCGAGGGATTCGACGTGGGCGAAGCTGGTGCTGCAGAGTCAGAAACAGTTGACGATCCCGAAACTGTTTTGGAACCAGATCTTGACGAGATCGTAGCACTCGGCAAGTCCATGGGGCTGGTCGTCGACGAGGATGACATCAATGACCTTCTCGAGGAGCACCAAGAGGAGTTCTCTAGCAGCGGCGAGGAAGAGGAGGAGGAGCCTATGACAACGGCAGAAATTAAGGATATTCTAGGCGCTTTCATAAAGTGTAATCGTTTATCGAAAAAAGACACCCCGAAAAGGCTCACACAGGTCGTATGCTTTTTCTTGCGCAGTCGATGACGTTTGCCCGAGTTGTTTCAGGAACATTGTGAAAAGTAGGCAGAAGCAATCTTCCTTGGATTGTTATTTTTAAAGAGGCCTTCAGCATTAGCAGGAGTAAGCAAAAAGGAAGAACCAAGTGATAAAAAACAGAAAGTTGAAAGCGAAAAGGAAGAACCAGGTGATGAAAAACAGAATGTTGAAAGTGGTGATGAAGTTGAAATTCTGTAAAAAAAAAAAAAAAAAAAAAAAAAAAAGCCTACGTAAAAGTAAAAAACAAAAGTTAAAATAAAATAAAAAAGATAAAAAAATTTTTACGTAATTTCTAGATTTTTGTAAGTTAAGTGTTACAGTTTTGTTAAGGTGTTTCGTAAATTTTAGTTTTATAGTTTTCCTTAAATTTTTTATGTGTTTTCGTAAAGTTAAGTGTACGTACGTTATCTGCCGTTTGTCCTCCTCCTCCTCTGCCGCCACTATCGGAGATAGCCTCACTCGAAAGGTAAGCTTCCACATTTTAAGTTACAGTAATAAAATTTCTTGTACACTAATATACACTTTATTTACAGGTTTTTGGAGTTTTATTCTTAATTTAGGTATTGAATGGTCCAAATTGTTGTAGTATTTCATTGTTTATAAGTCAATTTAGCTTTATTATGAAATTTAATGGGGTGTTTTTGGAGGGCTTGGAACGGATTAGCCATTTTACATGTAAAATGTGTTCCAAGATACGAAAAACTCATTATACGAAAGGCTGCCTCGGAACGGATTAATTTCGTATCTCGAGGTACCACTTTATTTATATATATATATATATATATATATATATATATATATATATATATATATATATATATATATATATATATGTGTGTGTGTGTGTGTTTGTGTGTGTGTTTGTGTATTTATTTATTCATTTTTTTTCCCATTATTATAAGTGCAAATATTTCTTGTTAACTTATAACACCAAAAATACATATTTATTTGCTGTATAACACTGAAAATACACATTTACGTATTTTGTATCTAATGTTTATGTCACCTAAATATAAAAAAAAATAGGTTTCACTAATTTACAGTACTTAAGCAATGGATTAGTCATTAAAATACCAATTCTTGTAAACTTTAATTCATAATAATAATAATCCTGCAGATTTTTATAGAAGTCGTAATTGTTGATGTTGCTAAGACTAATATTGTTCAACTTATAATAGTTGTAGGCCTATGTCTACAAAGATCACACATATGAAGGCAACCAAACAAAGGTAGTGATTGCTTTTGGAGATGAAATATTAAAGAATAAGAACAGTTATGACCGTTGAAGTGTTATAGTAATATCTTTTCATCATGTAACGTATTACCGCAATGGCAGAAGAAAAATCTCGGTTTAAGGGAAACGCGAGTTAATCTCTCTAGCGCACCAGTAGTGTTTGAGTTGTTTCAAGCACTTATTGCAGAGTTGCCAGATAGCGCCAGATGTTACTATTTCAATCGCTTATGGCAGAGTTGCCAGAAGTCACTATAATAAGCTGTTCTCCAAAAAGTTTGAAATATGTAGCAGAACTTTTTTGAGTGATTGTTCATTAATAGACTTTATTAACAGGTACGTACTACAAGAAAGATTATGTTAGGTATTGAATGGTCCAAATTGTTGCATTTCATTGTTTATTGGTCAATTTAGCTTTATTATAAAATTTACTGTGGTGTTTTTGTAGGGCTTGGAACAAATTAGGCAATTTACATGTAAAACGTAGTTCAAGATACGAAAAAATCAGGTTACGAAGGATGCTTTGGAACGGATTAATATTGTATCCTGAGGCACTACTGTAATTGAAAATTAGTAAATCCAATTTTTATAATAACAAAAAATTTATTTATTCATGAAAATAACATCAAAATACACTGATTAGTGAATACTTCTCGACAAAAAGTCCAAGAATAATATATAGATAGGCTCGACAAAAAAATCCACAAATAGGCAAGTCTTAAATCTTGAGGCCACGAATAGGGGGTGTTGACTGTACACTCGATTTTGTCATGGACTTCGTAGCAAAGACTCAGAACCCATTTGTCCCCCTGATGCTAGGTTCAAGTCCTTCACGATCCTCTTCTTGAGTGACTGTTGGTGATGATCCACACGAGATGCTGCTTTATCCTGTTAGAATGCTACAGCGCTATCTGAAGAAGAGTGAAAATCTCCAAGAAAGAGGTTTCCAAGAACACTATTTCTTTTTGGCTTCGTGAGACGATCAGGAAGGCATACCTGTTGCTCGCAAAGACGACACTGGTACCCTTTGTCTGAAGTACGTATTGCCCCTTCTCTTGCATTCCATAGGAACCTGTCGGCTCAACAGGTATTGGCAGGGGGGGGTGTGGTCGTGCCAGACCACCTCACTTCACACTACCTTCAGAATATTGCCCACAGGTCCTTGGACACTTTTTCCTCGGGACTGTTGTGGTTGCTCAACAAGTTGTGTAGCTTACCCAGCTCCTTTAACAGGCCAAGGTTGCATGCATTACCTTTGTTTTGCGGTATGAATGTAGTAATCCCCTTCACTGCTTCTCCTTTATCCCCTTCATCCTACCTCTCTCTTCCCTCGGGCAGAGTACATGGACCATTATATACTGCACCTGGCAGCTGATGCAGGTAAGACACTCCTTAGAGCTACCAATTTATTTTCTTTGACTAGATTATAGAAGCTTATATCCACTCCTCCCCCTAGCAGGGGTGGGAGGCCTTGACATTATTAAGACATACCCAATGATTGTCAGTGCCTTACGGTATTGTCTCTAACATATGGTTCTTTGCTTTTCGCATATGGAGATCTCATCCTCCTCTATATGAGATAACCCAGAAGTCTGACGACCTTTAATCCCACGGTTGAAAACTTTGATCAAATGTCAGAGGGTGGATTTCCTCCCATGCTCTTATGACCAGGGAGAAAAAAAAGGTCTTAACATTCACAAATTACCTTCTAGGTAATTATATTTACCAGCGGTTTGTGACTAGTCTATGATCGGTATACAGAATCCCAAAATTAAAATAATATCAATTAATGGAATGATGCAACATTCCTGCAGTGTTCAATAATTACTTTAAAGGTAATCATTAATGGGCGACTTACATGTAGCCTAATACCGGTAAGTGAATAGTAAATGCAAAAGTTTTGGGATAACAGAATGGATAACATTCTAGAATTAATTTTAAGGTAATCATTACCTTCGACTTGAGAATAGCCTATGCCTAGTGAACAAGAACGAGTGTAAGAGGATTGTTTTAAGGTAACTGTTACCGGAGCGGTGTCTTGCTAATAGCTAATGGCCAGTAAACAAAGACTAAAAATGAAAGTTTGGCCTAAAGGAATGACGTAACATCAAGTTTAGATACTGAAGTCAATACTTAACCGATAAAAAGATATATGCAAAAGTATCTGATCTACTTGAATAGTGATCCATTCAAGAACTATTTATACGACCATTCTTATTCCCAGAGACTGCAAGTATTCCAGCTAAAATAGATGTTAATCTGAACAAATAAACAAAAGATGTCTCATCCTGCTCAGAGGCTGTGAATGCATTCTGGTGGTTGTAACACTACTGAAATCCAGTGATATAACCAGAAAATAAGAACAAGCTGCTGTAAGCTCTCAACGTTTCAAGCGTGGCAGAAAACAGAATGACTTGATTAGCTAAGTCGTTCCTTGTATTGCCGTAGGGGGATGGCACTACCCACAAAATTTTGAATTTAGGCTGCCGTCGAGTAAAAAAACTCTTAGCAATATAGTTACTGGGTAAGTATATGCAAAATCTAATTTTATTATAAAAAGATAATTTTTTCATCCTGAAAACACAATACACTGTGCATACATACGTACAGTACTGTATGTACAGAATAGGCATAGAAAAAAATTTGAACTTTCATGTGGCCAAAGGGGAGTGTTTCTGAACATAATTTTAATTTGTGATCTTTTTTTTTTTTATAAGTTGAAGTTTGTAAGTAGAGTGGTGTCTGTATGTTTTAAAGAACTTCAGATCAGTATAGTCTTTCAATTTTACAGGATGGAGCGGAAAACATTTAGTTGTTATGACAATTTCGTGACAAGTAATAGCGTGGGTGCTCCAACTCCACACACCAGGGACAGCAGCTATTATCCACCTGATGATTTGATTTCAGAAGGACTCAGATATGCTCAAGAAAAAACAGAAGCTCATATTACTTTTCCAGAATCTGTGGAAGATTTGACGTTAATTGGTTTTTAGCAAAGGGTGTGTCCATTTTGAATCAGCTAATCACAGAATTTCACACTGTGAAGACATCTGAAGATGAAAGACCCGCTGTTTCCATTGACTTCATTCAGAAGGTGAGATCCAAATCTTGCATTATTTCCATTCTTGTCTCTTCTGTTTTAGTTCAAAATCTTTGAAAGATGGTTACGTTTGCTTAAATTTGTCTTTGGCACCCACAAAAATTACATTATTTTCTTTAAAACCCCTAATTACACAAAATCCATGAAATATTCAAGTCATCCTCTGTACATGTATAACTGAAGTCACTGAATAAGAAAAACATGTTAGCCATTGTTCTTTACAATATCTAACCAAGTGATGTTCATGTTTCAGATAAGCAACATGTATTGGTTAGATGGTGGTCATGCTGGTGGCAGCAAAACATGGATTACAGAAATTTCAGTTTTGAATACACTTGCCTTCTCTTAATCATATAAAAATTCATGTCCACGTTTCTCCTTATCAGGTATGTTTGTGTTGATAATTTTCTCATGCTTTGAGAGGATTATGGATGCTTATTAGAAAGTTATGACTGTATGTTTTTGTTCATTAAATCACACAGAATATTTTCAGTATGAAAATTTTTTTTTAAATGTTTTAATTGTGATTTACTGTTTCATAAGCCCTTCCCTTCCACCAAATCAAGAGGTTATCCTTTCTCTCTTTTCCATTAGCTGTTAATGTATTTCAGGCACTGAAAAATTTTTGAAAGTAAATTGTATTTTTCCTAACTATACACACTTGAGGTCCTTTAAAATAGGGTCTACTTGCGGACATAGCAGCTGGATACGGCCGTTGAAACTCTTGGACAAGGTGGTTAGGCAGTAACTACCACCCAGTAGGTGGGGAGACCCGCCTGCCTGGATGTAACGCTCCAATTTACACTTGTGGCCAGCCCATGTTTCTGATTGAGGGGGTGGCATGAGGTGGGGAATTAGTGTAAAGGACCTCGGTTTGTATAATTAGAAAAATACATTTTACTTTCAAAAATTGTGATTTGTTTCTACACGATATGCAAACTCTCAATCCTTTACAATAGGAAGGCTCACTGTTGGAGGGAGGAATCAGAGCGAGTCTCTAGAACTGACTGGAGTTCACACACCTGGGCAATTCCTCCCTGGTTGAAAGAGTGAGGAGGATAGTTCTCTGCCTCTGACACATTGATTGGAGTTTAAGAACTGCAGGATCAAAAGTCAGACCTCTGGGCCTTTTCATCTTAAAGCTGAGAGAATCATAACTCATACGAAAAGCTGAGAAGAATATATAAAGAGTCAGAGGGATTAAGGCAAAGAACGAGACATTCACGCCTTATTGCCCACATCTCCTTCCTCCCCTTTCTGGAGAAAGGAGCAGGATTGCTTCTATGATTCTGACAAAAAATAGAAAAGAAACTCGATGTAAGCTTAGTGCACCAAATGCCCAACCAGCCTAGGTGTAAGTTCAAGTCCTATTCTCAAACATTGAAAGGAAGAGAAGTAAAAGGACGGGGAGGGGGAGGGGGAATGAGAGACCAGTCACTCTCGCATCCTTTTTTACCTCTAGAACTGCACACCATAGGCGAGAGATGCAACTTGTCCTCTTGAAGGAGCCAGATAAGCAAACACTCTTCAGACTATTCAGACTACATCTATCTCCTAGCCGACATATTCTTCAGAGTGCAATGAAAAGGACCAAGCCACTGACACTGTGTTCTCACCGGAAGAGCGTACAAATGACGTAGCTATCTACAGAGATGAAGTTCACTATCTCGCAGGACTCAAGGAAGCCATGTCCTTGGACACTTCTCCATGACGAGCCTGTAGTGGAGAAAGGAAAACCGACATGTGTAGTCTCTGCAGGTCAATAGGACAGAGTAATGATTGATCTGGATCAATAAAAAAACAAAGTCCAAGGGGTAGAGGATCACGAAGGAATTGACCCGTTCAAACAGATGCCAAATGATTTGATACCCGAGACAAAGTCGCGACCTGATAATCTGCCTTTTGACGGATGCTGAAACGATCCGTGCACCATGTCTATCCACTTTGCCAATGCCGGAGAGAGACGGGATACAGTCTTGAAAAACAAAAACATTGTCTAATGACTCTTGTAAGGGCTCGCATGTCCTAAACAAAAATCAAGCGCCATCTAGGGGCCTCGGGTCCCTTAAATGGCAAGACAGAGAGAAAGTTTCTCATCAGTAGTAGAATTTCAACTAAGGAGAAACAGTAACTACTTGAAAGACTAGAGCGAGTGTGTACCCACATCTTTCACAGTTGAATTGGAAAGAAGTTAACTATCATGATTTGACAGAAAAAAGTCCTGCCAATGAAGCCAACCAAAGAGGACGGTTTCTAATTCCTGAAATTTACAGAGGACTGAAAGAGAATGTCAGCCGTCTCACTGCTGTTTGGCACAAAAGGCCTGTGCTTGCAATGAAGGCTGAAGTATGTTTTTTTAGCCATGTAAAACACAGGGATGTACTGCCTACACGAACCGTTTCTTGACATTGTGAAAGTTGGATCAGGGAGGAACTTTTCTCTATACCCAGACAGCGGCGTTGTCGGGGTCGCTGTCATTAAGAACAGCAGTGTCAGGGTGAACAGCACTGTCAAGGGAGAGCAGTGCTGTCAGGGAGAGCAGCACTGTCAGGGTGAGCAGCACTGTCAGGGAGAGCAGTGCTGTCCAGGGAGAGCAGCACTGTCAGGGTGAGCAGTGCTGTCAGGGAAAACAGCATTGTAATTGTCTGAAAAAATCATTCGTAATCATCGCAGTTGCCTACGAGACAACTGCAATGAAATACAACACTGCAGACTTCTGTTACACCCTGAGGTTAACAGAAAGATGATAAGGAGTTTCATGAGATATATTTCTGTCTGGTAATTCTTGCAATGACAAATGTGGAGCACACCACCTAAACCATATGCAAGAACTTCGAGCCAAGCCGAGATCTAAGTCTGTGATGGACAATTCTTGCAATGGCAAAATGTGGAGCACACCACCTAAACCGTATGCCAAGGCGAGGTCTAAGTCTGTGATGGCCGGGCAGAGATTCGAATTAGTATTTAGCCCTTGACAGGAGACAAACAATACCAAGATGACAGAATCTCTGCACCTCGCATGACTCGGTATTGCCTGAGTTGCTTGGTAGTACATTCCAAGTAGGAATGTGTTCGGCTATAGAACTATCGAGTGTACTAAAGATACGCTTGAGAACCTGCCTGTTAAAGGGAACGAAGCCCTCTTGTTTAGTGATAATGCCAACTTTTTGGTGTTGTCAGACAATGCCACTAGTAGTCTCAAAATTAAAACCAGAAACTCTCGGAAGGCCTGAAAGGCTGTCCTGAGTTTCAGGTTAATTAAGAGAAGATAATATTTGCTTTGGTCTATACCAGAAGAACTAACTTGTTACTCAGATGGTGCAACTGATAACAAACACATGTTGCGAGGAGAATATACAAGTATTTATTCGTAGGCTCTGTTAATCAAGAGCCAGCCTAATTCTTCTTCAGTCAAGTGAGAAAAAGAATAAGGACTGGTAGCAAACCTTCATTCTCTAATGAAGAGACCAAAGATGAAGCCGTCCCGAAGGGAGGCTTCTATGGCGATAACAGGACACCAAGACAACTAGTTCATGCCAAGCTGGTGGCATTCCTAACAGGAACACTGGAGAGGTGGCATTCAGCTTCTCAGTGATCTCCATCCTGAACAGATTGAACGTATGTTTGGTGAGATCCTAAGATCAAACTATGAACATAGTCTCTCATATTCAAACTCTGGTGAGTAGACTCTGTGGAGTTCCTCTTATTCCCTCCATCCCAGTGTAACCCAGAAGTAGAGGGAAAAAGAGGAGGAAAAATGTTGTTCTTGTCCGTTCTCTCTAAACTTCTGACAGCAATGCACAGAGTAGGAAACCTGCATTCGCCTCAGCAAAACGCTTCTTGAAGGAGAGCCGACGTCCTCACCCAACCAACGAAGCATTCTTGTCCTACAACTGGCTTGTTTGCGCGAAGGTGAGGAAGAGTCGAGTTAAGTTGAATTCGCCAAAAGCGTGGTGAGAACTTGACCGCATCTTGCTACGTTTTCCCCATGATCGAAACCTCCTCTTAGCTCTTCCAGATGTCATGTCCCGAGGAACAGCGACATCGACCTTGGCACCTGAAGAAGAGCCATCCCCAGCTTTCACAGGGGTCCAAGTCATTAACACAGCTCAGTCCCTTCTCTCACTTGTCACGATGGACAGAAGGCTCCCCTCAAATGACTGTGGGTGTGCGCACCCACCTTTGGAGATTGTACACTCAGAAAGACTCACAAATGAGTACCTGCAACACCGGGGGGGGAGGGAGACCCGGTTGCATGGGTCGTGCCCTTGGAAACCGGAGACAGGAGAATGAACCTGGTCCAAACTCCTGGGGCTCCTGAGACACTGGATATTGAAACAGCGTCATGGTTCCCACTCCCGAAGGGGCAGGCGAGCTGATGAGAGAGTCAACTGCTTCCTCCCTGGGGGAAGGATGCAGAGAGAAGCTACCTTCCTCTTCTTAGGCTGGGAAGCCTTTGAAGAGGGAGATAAGGAGGCATTAGATCGCCACCACATGATTATGAGTGGTAATCCTCAGCAAGGAACTATCACTTCTTCCCAATTAAACTGTTCTCCTTCAAGGCTGAAGCTCCAAGAAGGAGAATAAGAGGGATTCTATGTCTGCTGTCCTACATGTTTGAACCTAGGGTCCAAGACATGAAGATGGGACATGACCATTCACTCAGGTGTTGGGATGCAATGCAGGCTCTGCATAAATGCAAACCAGACTTAAAGAGTGAACTCTCTTTACTCGCTATCTAAGCACTTGTGATAGCAAGCTCTCGCTCAGTGCTAGAATTTGTAAGAATTCCTGCGCTCAACAAGATGCTGATTCTTGAAAGACAATAATCGGGCGAGACAACACAATGAATCCAAGCACTCAGTGAACGCCAGCGAAACCAAGTCATCCAGGCACTTGGCAAGACCCCTGATTCCTGTAATATGTAATAACAAGTCTTGGGAAATGTCACTCTTGCCGGAGTGTTTGGAAATCATAAGAAAAATCAAAGCACTCTGAGAACACCAGAAATCCCCATGAATTTAAGCACTCAGCAAGACCCCTGAATTTTGCCAAACGATCATCGGGGAAGGGTCCTCTTCAACTTCCATAGAAATCGAGGAGGAACAGGCATCAAAACCAGTCCTATATGTGAGCATTTAAGACTGGATTAAGAGTGTAATTTAATCGAATAAGCTCTCGAGGGCTCCAAACAAAAGACCCCACATGGGACTGCAAATTGGAATCCATCCAAAGGACAGAAAGAGCCAGGGAGAACAAGTCTCCAGGTGTTCGAATCTTAAGAATTGGAACACTAGGTATTGAGACGGAGAAGTTTCTCCATCATTGACGGAAAATCCTTCCTCAACGATGTGGGTGTATGTCCGGTGGGACCCTAAGACCCCTCCAGGAATGTAAACCCAGACGCTGTCCTGCAGAAGCTTTCTGCATGATCCCTTCCATTCATCTCGTCCCTCCTGGTGTTGCCCGAGGGAGTAAAGGGAATTGGAGAGTAGGAGCAGATGCTCTTATTCTTCCTTACAGCATCTCTGTCAAAGGAATGAAGCCCATGTCCTGTCACCATCCTGTCGACAGGGTGGTGACAGGCATGGGTTTAGGAGAGCGTGGTTGCCTTAGCAAGACGCTTTCCCGAGGAGAATGCTGGGACATGGCTAACAATGGTATAGCTACCAGCGACATGGCTAGCAGCACCATGGCTACCTAGCTGAGGCACGGCTAGCAATCTGGCAAGAACATGCATTATCCTCATGACACATCCCAGCCCTCTTCAGGTACCTCGAAATCTCTTGTGAAGAGGACTGTGTAGGGGACCTCCTCTTAGTCTCTCCAGAATCTTATCCTGGGGGACAGTGACATTGACCCTGGCACCTGCAGAAGAACCAGGCTTGATCTTCACAGGGACTGTCCCTGCTCTCGCCCCTCGCCACTGCCGCGAAGGGGAGAAGACTCTCC
>NC_087218.1:30824689-30880689 GCF_015104395.2 Macrobrachium nipponense | reverse complement strand
AGAAGACTCTCCTTCCTTGGCTGTGGATGTACGTCCTCCCTTAGGAGGTCTTACATTCCGAGACGCTTGTGGATGAGACTCCCACATGGTCCCTGTCCCTCGAGCTGTGCCCTTGGAAGCAGAGGCTGGAGAATGAACCTTAGTTTGAACTCCAGAGGCTCCCAAGACCCTGGTCCCTGGGGACAGTGTCTCAGTTCCCACTTCTGTAGAAGTGGGAGAGCTAGCAAGAGAGCCAACTGTTCTCTCCCCAGAGGGAAGAGGCAGACCCTCAGAAGTCTGAGGCGAGACTTCTTCAGGGGCGGAAAAGCTGCCTTCGTCTTCTTAGGCCGGAAAGCCTTCGAAGAAGGTGAGGAGGCAAGAGATGACGAAGACAACACCTTCTGAGACCTCTTCTTCCTCGACTTCTTCTAAAGGATGAAGCATAGTCAACCCAGAAGTAGAGTTAACAACCACAGGGCAGTCACGTAAGCACCATCCAGTGATGAAAACTCCAGGATACAGGAGCCAGTCAATCTGATTTCTTCAGCAGGGGAACCGTACACACAGTCGAGGACCAAAGTCACAGCATGCTAACGAGTCACGAGTACAATTCCGATGGTTAGGATAGCCAAATGGAGAGATATCCAACCATCCACTTCTGTAATCTACTATAGCTCACTGTTAGCCTACAAAAAAAAGGAAAAAGATTAAAAAGAAGGATACTCCTTTTGCATTAAAGGGACTGCCCTCCAAAACGAGAGATCCCCCAAACAAAGGTTAAACCTCTGAAGTTTCTTCCAGGTAATTCTCCCAAGAGTAAGCGTGAACGTCAAGTAAATGTACTGTCACGCCCTGTATTAAAGGGCGAGAATAAGTGATAAGGGTTTAGATACACTCTAGCTGCCAACTCTTAACACACATAGGGGAAGAGCAGCTAGCGAGATTTATTACAAAAAGTGGGTTTGTATATCAATTATTAATGCCAATTAACTAAACGCAGTATATTCAAAATAATAAAAGAAAGATTCCACTGGGCAACCCATGATTAACCACCAGTCAGCAAGAGCTCACAAACATTTGTCTTCACTTGACGACAGCCGCAAGTCTCTTGCATAGTGGGTGGTAGTTACTGCCTAACCACCTTGTTCAAGAATTTAACAGCCTTATCCAGATTCCCATTTTATGCATGTTTTGCTTTAAAGTGGTGGCTAATTGCATCCTTGAAAATCTGTATTTACTTTATAATCTCTTGTTCAGTCCATTCTTTTGAAAGTCTTTATTTACTTTATAATCTCTTGTTCGGTCCGTTCTTTTATTTGTAATGGTTAAATATTAAGCTCTGCATAAAGTGCAGATACAAGTGGTTACAAATCATAAAAATTAAGATTTTGTCAGCGGGCACATCTCTGATGTAATGAAAGATAAATGACAAAACATTCTTGAGCTGTCATTGGTAATGGCTTCCTTTGGATATTTTTATTGTTGTACTGTTTTACACTACGAGAAAACCACTGTGGACTTTATTTCTTATTTAAGTGATCGTATATTTGTTTAGCATTTTTGCAGTACTGTAATAATAATACAGTAATGGTAGTAATGATAATGGCAATGGCATTGATAATAAAGGAATTGCCTTAGCTTGGATGAAAATTAAATTACAGTGGTATTTGACTCTTCAGCTGTAAATTGTAGATTTTTTATTTGTTGTAGAAATGTACTGTAGATACAGTGATTGAGAATATTATTGAGGCTATTCTTTAGTGTTGCAAAATTTCAGGACAGCCACCAAAGTAGTGTTTTTTGTTTCAATTAGGTTGAAGATGAACAACGTCCATGGATTAAAAGAGAGTGCAAATCATTCTGCAAGATTTTGCAGCGTGCTGGATGCAAGATAAATTACAAGCTCCATTTTGAAGAAGAAGAACGCTCACTATTTTCCCACTTCAAAATACTGAATGAATTTGCATAAACGTCTAATGCCAATAGAATTCTGGTAACTACACATGGAGAGAGAGAGCATTTGCTTTGTAAGTTAAAGTTGTCTTTTTAAGAAATCACAATTCTTTATTCACTTCAATAGGCTGGTATACTTTAGACTTTAGAGGGAAGGTGTTCAGCCTGTACTATTGAAAAGGAACTGGTGTTTCATTTAAAACTTTGTGTGAGAAATTTTATTGGTGTAAAGCTTTGCTTGGTGTTACTTTTCCAGTAACGGGTCAAATGTTTATTTTTTTCAATAAATGATTTTTATATGCATAGTCATTTTAATTTTTCAGTTGCAGAAAGGAGTACAACATGGATGTCCATTGTTTGTAATGATCACTTTCTGCCAGACTGCTGTTTTAAGGCAAAAAATTTTCTAGGCAGTGCTATGGGTGTTTAGCAACCAGAGATTGCATTGTTTTCCCATCAAAAAGTAAAACCTGCATTGGAGAAACAAATTGTTATGTAAATGTTTCAGTTCATTGGGAAATAAGACCCCACAGTTTTCAAGAACCTTTATGTACAGATTCTTGAAAAGTTCTCTCAATAGTTTTATTTCTAGATATATTTGTAGTTACACTGAATTTGCTTCTCCATTGTTAGACGTCTATTCTGCTACAAAGAGTATTTTTTTAAATCTGCATTACCTGCAGCATACCAGTAATACTCTTGTGGTAAGCATCAAAGTGTATCACTTTGACCAGAGCAGTATTAGTTGTTTTGTACCCCTTTTAGGAATATTGATTTTTGTCATCATTCTCTTGCAATTAAATTGTTAATTATGTAATGCCACCTAAGAAGAACTGATGTAGGACAATTGCTCTGTTGTCCCACAACAGTGTTCCCCCATATTCACAGGGGATAGGTACCAGACCCGGCCCCCAGTGAACAGCTAGAACCCGCGAATAGTTGAAACCCCTATGGAAACGCTTAAAACTGCCTATTTTGTTGGTTAAAACTCAAGAAAATCCTACACAAAATTTTTATACTGATAAAAAAAACCAGGAATTTGTGGATATTTCTCACAGAAAAATATTGCGAATAGGCAAATTTTCCACAAATAATGGGGTATGTGTTCCAGAGAGAAATCCGCAAATGTGAGAGTCCGCAAATATGTACGGGGGCGTTCACTGTAATCAATTTAGGCCTCAGTCACTAGTAATGGAATAGTAAGAGATGAAAGATTTGGCTGCTATGAGTATTATTGATTTAACCTTTAATTGAAATTGCAATTTTGAGGGCAAGTGGATAGATGCTGGTGGAGATGACAACAAATGTCCCTCCACTAAAGCACTCCCCTTTTCAACATGGCTCCTTTTGGTAAAGTCCTTGTAGTTATGTCTTTTTTACATTTCACCCATTAATAAATGAACTCTTACCACTGTACTGTTCAATTAATAACTTTGCCTTACTCAAATTTTTGTTGTGAGTTGTCTAATCATCAAATAACTTCACCCAATGCAGTTAAAACGTGTCATTTTCAATTTGACATAGCAATTGACATCTTATCTTGTGAACCCATTTTATTTAACATTTTATGGTAATGTATCCTATTATTTTTTATGGTAAGTATCATGAAGGACACTATTGTACAAATTCAAATTTTACATTTTTTTTTTATTCTATTTTCATGTGCCCAAAGAGTTTAAAAAGGGAAGGGAATTGTTGGTAACAAGAAAGTTGTAAAAAAGTTGTAGCCATTTTGGTAATAGCAACTGAAAATTTTCATATGAAGATAGTTGAAAGGATACACACAAATGCAACATAGTTTTTAAGGTCCCCTGTGAGCAGCAGAGGCAAGGATCTGCTGATACTGGTGCAATGGCCGAGATACCCAACATACAAGCCCTTCTCTCCATCCATGTAGGATGTTTGAAAGAAAGATAAATGGCTGACGATTATTAAGCATGTACACCTATGGCCTCTTCAAAGCCCCATCCCCATCTCACTAAAAATTAAGGTTGTGTGCACAGTGAATACCTAGGAAGTTGAGCTCGACTTAAATTTGGGATGACCAAAGTGGAAGTTGCCGACAATAACACTCCGTTACCATGACCCTACTGAACACTTCCCTAAATATGCAACTTGCAAAATATGACACATTATTAAAACAAATGGCATTAATTGAAATTTTAAATAATGAAATACTGCAAGAAACTGCCTCCAGTTTTCTCTAATATGTAGTATATGAAAAAGGATATAATTTCTTTGTATTCAATTTAGCTGAACTTCCCCCAAGTGAAAAAAAAAAAAATTTTGGCAGAAAAGGATAACACAACATGTAATTTACAAATTTATTAAAAATCCTAAATAATCTCTTTTAGCACAACTAAAAACATGACTGGCTGCCTGCCATAAATTTTTGGGGGGTATCCTGAACAAAAGGATATAATTTTTCACACACGTTTGGCATAATCAGCAAATGTGCAGTATGCAAAAAATATATTTAACCATAAAAGTCTTCCAGATTGTCTGGTGAGTATTTTTTTACTTCTTTAAAAATGATATGTACAATGCCTGTACTTGGGTTTACATTTGTCATCAATGCTATGAACATCCATGTGGTATATAAACTCAATGTATGCAATGATACAAACCAATACAGTTCAATGGAAATTTACACTGATGCTGTATCATCTAAAAGAAATATGACACTTCATCACATTAGTCACACATCACATACTAATGACAGTGAAGTATATTCATGAAACCTGTTTTGAAATGTAACAGTTCTGAAATTTAACATTTATTAATGCCCCAGCTGTCAATCAAATCTTAAAATGCCCCTACCAGTAAACATTTTATGAACAGAATTTTAAAGGCTTAAAAAACTAATTTGATGTTGAAGAAGATTTCTTGTATAAATGATACAGCTATTTAATTTCATAACTAACAGATAAAGGATCTTGGAGTCTCCTAAAATGCCACATTTCTCTTTGCATTTCTTTAAAAGCACTACTCAAAACATGCATAGTAGGATATTTTCTTATTGGAATGACAAAAAAAGATGGAATGCACTAATTCACAACAGAATCTCAACTTTCGATCACAGTTGTACATTTTTGATATCTAAATACTGATGCGAAAATGGCAGCTCCAGCATGTCATGTCAACCACAATGATGGATATGAGTATCTACAATGATGAACATGAAAAGGTTTAAGTTTACAGTATATGCCTTAACCTATTAAAAATGGCAACAAGTTTCAGAACTGTATGTTGCAATACCTTTATTGACGCATAAATCAAACTTACAAAATGTTTCCGATAGTCCGGGTAAACAGAATGACTATAGTTAGGATGATGAGGCACCACAAATAAGGGTATAGAGAGATTCGGAAACTTTCTGTCATTTGGAGTCACAGATTAAAGTGGCTTTTCATAACTCAGTTTTTCTTTCTTAAGCCAGTAAATGAAAACACCGGTATCAGTGAACCACATTGCTATTTTGATCTTGGCAAAATTTTTGCATTTTGCTGTGATGTAACAAAATCAGAGTTAGCTTTTCCACTTTGACAAACTGTAACATATTTATTAATATATGAGCATCACTGAAGTTCACTTTTTAAAAAGCTTAAGTTCATTTCAAACAATGCAAACAGCTTCAATAAATATGCTCTCTATACACAGATATGTACTAGATAATTATTTACAGTACTGAAATCCTAGTTATGTAATAAATTTGGAAGCAACAGTCTTACACCAAAAATCCGATGCAAGCTTCACAAAACTAGATTTTTATACCCAAGAGCAGTACTGCAACAAGGAATGCCATTTTTCCTCCAAGTGAGCAGTACAAACACAATATTCACTACAACAAGCTGATAGATGTGACTGTAGATTTAACCTTGTGAAAGGCAGGGTAACAAGTATTCACTTTCAACAATAATTAACAATACTCTCAAGAGCATGTAAACTTAGGAAATGAGTGTCCTGCAATTGGAATTCACACTTTATCACAGTTTATCATCATGACTAAAAGGTATACTGTGTATACCAGTAAAATTAATTTTATCAGTCCTTCCTGGAAAACAACAAACACCACTAAAAGTGGTGGAAGACACAAGTCTCTTTTAGTTCACTGGCATTTCTTCCTTGTAAACTGTATCCTCTATTTGGAAAAGGCATAAACCACAATTACCTTCTACTTGAGTATGTTCTACATAAAAATTTTCAATAAAAATACCAACAGCACGTACAAAAAAAAAAGAATGTATAGAAACACAGCTATGCTTAAAACAGCATAGTAATTAATGCGCTCCAGTCAACACTTTCTCAACTAAAAATTTTCAAAATATTGAATAGTACCCATTACATCTATACAAATTCACCAAAACATTCACATAGTCAAAATATATAATATACAGTATAAATAAACTTTTTGCTTATTGAATTTTTAGAAGTATTTACTAGTTTGGAATTCCAACACTAAACCCGTATAATTTACTCTACAGCAAACCCACATGTCTCTTCCACAGCTTGAGTCAACTTCTCTAGCATTTTACTATACGACTCGTAAGGAGGAAGGTCAATACGATTGAAGCATGTGTGGGCCTTTGGCAAGTTCTCTGTAAAAGAAAAGAATTTTAGTTGGAGGAAATCCAAACCCTTCATATTTATTATTATATTGATTCAAGTAGGATGCTGTATCATATACAGACAAAAATGTCTTTGGCACCTGCAAACAATCTTTTTCATTCATTTTCTTTGAAACAGTTAGCAGTATATAAATATCCAATTCAAATTTACTTAATTACATTAGCATCAAAACAAGCTATCTAAAACTGGTGACTTTTCCACAGTAGTATTACTGAAAAACATGTGTTAACCTCAACCTTACATGCCAATAAACTACACAACTATACAATGATTTTGTAGACATTCATTCAACTGAAGAAAAATTTTTTGGAAAAGATTAAATTTTGTTTGACTTTAATTGAAACATTAGCCTTTTCAAATTAAATATTATTTACTATAAATACATGAGTATTAATATAAGTCTTCCAAAATTTGCTTGTACTATATATCACACCTTGCCACATACGAATATAATCCACCTACTCTAATTATTCAGATTACAATTGGGAACAAATTAGTGAAAAATCTTTACACAGTATGTAATAATATTCCTAATTCCAATTCATTTGCCTATCAGTATATAAAACAGGTTTTGACGAAGGATAAACCTATTTTTTATATTTGAGTCTTCAAGGATTACCCTTTCCATGGTCTGTCCAGTGCTCCATGGTGACCAGACTAATGTCAAAGAATTCTCTTAACTGGTCTTGTGGCCGGGTATTATGTCGTAATGATAAGCATTATTAACAGGTAATTGAGTATAAATGGACTCAGGATAAGAGGGCACTTTCTATTATCCTCACTGAATGCTAATACCCAATTTGCCTATGTCAAAACCACAAGTAGTGGTTATGCACACAAGCACAGTCATATTGATTACATATGACCAAAATCTAACTAAAAAGCTGTTCCTTTCTGTTGGTCAATATAGATGATGTCCTTACCCAAAACTCATATCTTTTTGTCAGGGAAGTGGGAGGGTTTTGAGGACTCAACAGGAACTACCAAAAATAGGTTTTTTGATACTGTAGTCACTGTCTCATCCTCAAAGAGCTTTACAAAGAAAAATGACAGGTGACAAAAAGCTCTTGGATTTTAATCCCAACTACCCAAAAACATTTTTGGTTTGGGATGAAGCCACTAGTTTCAAGGCCCCATTCTTTATTCCAAATACCTTTAGTTTTGGTAGCAAAAAACAAGAAACTAAGCGCAAACTTACGTTGTTTTGGGTGAAGTTCTGTGGTGACTTAACTAAGCATGCTGGGTATGGTTGCAGTTTTGTCTAGCCTTCTCAGTGATAATCAGCGTACTCAGCTGTTGGCAAGACCTGTGGTTTGCTGCTGTAGAGCCTATGGGTCAAGAATATCTATGCCACCCACAGCTTGTGGCAAGTGTTGTCAAAGTGTAGGAAAAAATGGACCTTTTGGGATGTCTGCCATGACCTCTTGGTAAAACTAAAGTGCTTGAACTGGGCATAATGTTTTGTCTGCTAATTATAGTTTACTTAAAATAGGATTTTTTCTTCTTAAAGGAATCCCATTCTTGGCCGGAGGACAGTAATAATTGATGGTCCACCATTTGCATGATGTTTTGTCCCTGTCTAAGAGAGCCCAGTTTGCTTATACAAGCTTCTGATGCTAATGCAATCAAGAATATTGCACACTGTAGCTTGTGAGTTGTGGTTGTCCCCATCTAAGAGGAAGACCCATGGTTTGTTTCAAGTCCACTGGGCTCTTGGTATGGATATAATGCAACTATCTTCCATACATACTGGAATTGCCAGATATATGAAGTCTGTAATTTTTGCACTAGGTACCTAGCAATGTTGGGCGAAGCGCCATAAAATAGGTGATTTATGGCGCCATAATGCACCAAGTTCCGGCGATTGTGCTGGCACCATAAGGTGCCAATAATAGTTAGGGCACCATAACATACCTAAAGGAGGTGTCATTAACTGTTATCAGTGCCATTAATCAGATATCAGCACCATAAATCACCAAGTTTTGGTTAACAGCAGTTTTTGCTTATCAGCACCCTGCTGAGAATGGAACCCCCGCTGATAGCCTGGGACTACCTGTAAGCCATTCTAGAGGGCTTGCAAGAATATCCCCAAGCCATGTACTCCTCACAGGACACCATGGTTATGTTAACAATCATTCTCTCTCAGAATAAAAAGAGCGTCACCTCCCCCTAGCATCCCCAAAAAGTTCATTGGTTTTTAGCGTCACCTATATTGGCACCCATTGGTCGACAGGCCTAAGGAGGTGCCAGAGCCAATCACATCAAGGAGGGAAAATATTGGGGGTTGTGGGGAACTGGAGGAAAGAGAGAGAATGCCAAGGTGGCCCCTTGAGGGTGGCAGTTAGCTGTTGGTCAAGCAATGGGGTGGACGTGCGACTCCTCTGCCGGTTTCCTCGATCAGTCTCAATCTCGCCAGTACTGTAGATATTGAGTTCAATTTCACTCGGGCCCTTGAGTAACTTCATTAGAATATAAGACCAGTGTTAAATTTATCACTGAGCATTTGATTTTTGCATGACCCACAGTAACTTAAGACCCCCACGTGACCCAGGTTGGGGTCATAATTTTGGTGTCAGGTGTGGGGTACGCTGCAAAGTGCTAATTTATAGTGAATATAGCAAACTATGGGTCTTACAAGGTGCCGATTCAGTGACTAATTGTTCAGTGTCTTTATGTTCTGAAAATACGCGATGGAGCAGGCATATGAAACAGTTACACAAGGGCCCGAGTGAAATTGAACTTAATATCTAGAGTACTGGCGAGATTGAGACCAAGCGAGTAAACCGGCAGTGGGAAGAAGGGGGAGTCGCACATCCACCCCACTGCTTGACCGACGGCTAACTGCCTCCTTCAAGGGGGTACCTTTGCATATTGGATTCTCTCTCTTTCCTCCAGTTCTCCACAACCCCCGATATTTTCCCTCCTTGATGTGATTGGCTCTGGCACCTCTCCTTAGGCCTATCGACCAATGGGTGCCAATATAGGTGACACTTTTTAATCTGAGAGAGAGAATGACCGTTAACATACCCATGGCGTCCCGTGAGGAATACATGGCTTGGGGAGATTCTTGAAAGCCCTCTAGAATGGCTAACCTGTATAGATAAATATTTAAGTAAATGCACTCTTGCAGGTCTTGGCTTAAGCCCCGTACACACTATGCATCATGATGCTCACAGTGTTAGATGGATGCGATGCGTTGAAAAACAACTTTTTCAACACGAAGCCGCATCACCAACGTGTTCGTGGGTCTGAGCCATTTCATTACTCAGCTCAGTGATGCACCATCATTCAGAGGGGGAGGACGTCTGCTCACCACCACCCGCCAAACCCCTTTGAGTGGACAAGGACTAACACAATACATTTTATTGAATTACTGAAGGAACATTCATCTGTTTGGAACATCAAATGCAAGCATTACAAGTTGAGAAACATCAGGAGTGTAAGCTTGGAAACCATAAAATCAGAGTTATCGAGTTTTGTAAACTGTACACTAAGGAACGAAGACATTACTAAAAAGCTGCACACCCTGAGGACACAATTCTACAGGGAAATGTCTGCAATCAAAGCATCACAGAAGTCTAGAGCTGCCACGGAAGATCTCTACACTCCGAAGTTATGGTGTTTTGATGAGCTGCGTTTCCTTAATAAAAAAATATTTGTGTACTTTGTACCTATATTTGAACCTTACTTTCAAATAATCCTCCCCAAGGAAATTATAGATGGCTTCACAGGTTTCGGGGATGATTAGACCGAGGCTCTGTTTTGAAATCCTGGTTGAATATTGGAGGCTTGCATACGATCCTCCTGCTGCAAGAACGAGCTCCTGGTGATATGCCGTCTCGAAAGCTGGTGTCCTGCTTACAAATATATGGTTCAGTTTTTTTCCAACAAATTATCAAATGCAAGGATTAGCATTCTTGTGTAATTTTCAGTCTGTTGGATTTTTGACTGTAGCTCCAAAAATATTTCACTGAAGCTTCCCTTCAGAGGTCGCCGAGAAAGCCGTTTGCTTACACCACAAGGTTCTACATTTCTTCCTCAAAAGTTTCTTTTTTGCAGTACACAGAGCAACTACACCCCACAGTAGAGTCTCCTGGCAAAGTAGTACATCATCGGCAGACATCCTGCCGTTGAAAGCTGAACTGCGAGAACAAGTGAGTAGTGTTGCAGTACAGTTTGGCCGCTATTAATTTTTTCAATGCCACTACTGCATCACGTAGCTGATACATGATGGCATAGTGTGTACCATGCTTTAGAAAGGATGATCTTGCACTACCTTCCCTCCTACTGACTGGGATAAAACAGTAGACAGTTTTGGAATTTATCTCTTCGCCCATTATTAAAGTAATAGGAATGCCTCTTTGGCCAATTTGGGGCTATTAAGTAAGCTGTTCCTTAGTAGGTTAGAAGTTTGCTCAATACCAATGAAATCTGGAACTATGGAGGAAAAGGGTATATCGTCCCTCATTTGTTCCTGTCTTATAAGAAGGCATCTCTTGCTGTTACTTGCCTGGCAGTTTGTGATTCTCATATGTGGCTAACAGGTCCACTTCCATTTGTGGTAGCATGTCTGCTTCTTTTCAAAGAGTGGTTGTCAAACTCCACTCTCTCCAGGCTGTCATTTTCCTTGATAGGAGTCTACTATTACAATGAGAGACCCCGTAAGGTGAATTGCAGACTAGCACCACTTCCTTTCTTGCCCCATTGAAGAAAACCTAGCATTACCATATTGAGAGTAGGTGATTATCATCCTGACCTCTTAATGTAGGACATTGCAGTCATGTTGTCTAAAAATCAAACAAATGTGTGTCTCTTCTGGAGGTTTCAGCTCTATGAAATTGATACGACAATTCCTCAGCGTAGCTGAACACCTTCCTGCCACCTGACAATCCTCCCAACAAGGCATCTGTGAGTATTGTCCTTCATACAGACCAAAGAGTCAGGGTGACCTGTATCACCAGGGATTCCTTCCGGGATCAAAGCCAAAGTATCTCCCCAACTTTTTTTAATCTTTTGATGAATTCGGTCTCTCATCTTGTTTGTTGCATGCAGTAACTAGAATTTGTTCACAGTCATTAGTAGTAATCAGAGTATTGGATTTGTTATAGATGCAAATTGCAACAAGCCTGTCATACATTCTAACTGCCATTTGGAAACTGGGTTGTGCAAAGCCCATTTTCAGGACTTTCCTTATTCTGTTTCGAGTTTGATGGGGAGAGACAACAAGCTGTGAAAAATATCCCAACATAATACCATACTGGGTGTGAGGTGGGATTTTGACAATTTATCATAAACCTTTTGACTGTAGTCAGTTGACCACTGCTCTTAGGTTTTTCAAGCACACTTTTCTTGTGGGCCACCAGATCGACCAGCCGTCTAGGTGGGCTATTAGTTGTATTTCTGAGTTACCAAAGAACTACTTTTACTAAATTTGTCAAATCCTAGGGCAATGTTTAGCCCACAGGGCATGGCACTGAACCTGTACATCTTTCCCTATCCAAAGCCTTAGGAAGGGATGGAAGGGAACGACGACAGGGACATGCTGGTACACATCTTCCAGATCCAAGTCCCTTCTAGAACAATTGAACGCACTAGGGCAACAGTAGTTATTCAGAAAATTTGGCAGACATTGTGCCTGTTCAATGCTGACAGGTCTAGAGTCACTTTGTTTGGAGGAAACCTTTTTGGTGACACTTAGAGAGATGTGCTCTTTGGAAAATATGTGCAAGTTTCTCTATAGCTCCCATTAACAAGGCCTTTCCGCATGTAATATTCCAGAGAGGGGTCTGGTTTTTGCAAGAACCCCTTTACAGGAGAGGAGGGGTGAGACTGTTTCCACCCCAGCCCGTTTAAAATTAATACAGTTTCCCCCAAAGGGAAGACTTCAATTGCCTGTGCTGTCATTGAAGTCGACCCACAACCATACCATTCCTATTGGTATCTGCCTCTCCCTCTGCCTCTGCCTTTGAAAAACATTCTATTTGTTGCTTTTGTTTTCCCTATAAGAGGGTCTTTGGATCTTGTGAAAAAAATTTCTTGCTGTTGTTGTAGTTCTTTCTTGAGGCATCATCCCTTCTGAACACCTACCTGTTCTTTGAGGAAAAAATTTTTGGGGTGACTGAAGACTTACCTTTTTAAGTGAGCTTTTTTGGGTTGGGTAAGGGGAAGTTTTGAGTTTTTGTTTCCTAAATTTCCTTTTTTCCAAAAAGAGAGTACTCTTGTAGAATTCTGTTGGCAGGCTTGCTCGTTAACTTTTTAAACCACAACAGACTCCTCAAACAGGTCCTTACAGAAAGGATTGTGTAATAATGAAGTTACATTGGGAAGTGGAGCCCTCCAATGTGCCACAGGGTGTTCTCATAAGACTTTTAACCACAACAGCAACAATTGTTCTGGAACATTTTCAAAGCCTTTAGATGGCAACTTCCAGGAAGGTGGTAAGAGGTTACAATAATAAAGAGGTAGAACCTAGTATGAAATTCTGCTGAGGCTGCCACCTCTGAGATTCTTCTCATAGGGACCCTAAACTGCTGTGTATCTATAAATAAAGGAGATTTTTCTCACTCAGAAGGGAGCTGTAGCATTGCCCATTCCTTGGTGGAGTTTTCCAAAACTGGAATGATCAAGCCAAATGGTTTTAATTCCGATATTATCTCTGGTCTTTTAATCACTATAAAATTCTGAAAATCTGTCTTTTACAAGATTAATAATTTTGAAAATGAAGGGACAGAAGGTTGGAACTCTTTGGTGAACAACTGTGGTCCTGGTAAATGGTGTCTTCCATATCTTTTAATGTTATAGACACAGGTAAGAAGGCTGTTAGGTGTACAGCTTTGATCATAGTTTTTCTCCCATTAATTAGGTATTTACAATAGGGAGAGAAAATGTGTATTGATGCGTCTAACCAAGGATTATAAGTATCATCAGGGATGAGTTTTGTATGCAGAAGTGACCAATTACGTAGTGGTTTCTAGTTGTAATTCAAACACTAGGCCTTATTTGAGCAGCATTTGCATCCCCTCTCACTTTTGGGTTGCAGGATGCAGTACTTCTACACTTTGGAGCATACTGAACTATCTTAAATTCCTTTTTCAGAATCAAGCATCACGTCCCTCATATATTGCTGTTCTATGGCAATGACATTTTCTGATGCTATTCATAATTTCCTTACGGAATTGATCAAATGCCACAAGCTGTATATCCTGTTTGGGGAAGATTGCACATTTTGACTGAGCTTAAACAACTGAACTGTAACTGCCTGTTACTGAAGGGGCAGAAGTCATAGGTAAGTTACAATACCCCTCCGAAAATACAGTAATATCAGTAGGAGTCAGATGGATCCTAGTATCCTTTTGGGGGAAAAGATCCTCTTCTTCATTGACAGCTATAAATGGCGATAGAATTTCTCCTAGAAGGTTTCTCCCACGGCTACCTGAAATTTTTGTCCCTGATCCATCTGGGTTCTGCAGGGTCATTTCAGTGGCAATGCCCACTTCATATTCTGTAGTAAGAATGTCTCCCCCATGTAAACATTTTCCTACTTCCTCAGCAGGGTTAAACCTGGGAGGTAGTGGAGAAATGATTTTATAGGCAGTCCCCGGTTATCATTGGTAGCAGTTAGCAGCATTTCAGTTTTATATATTCATAACTGGGTTTTACCCTCTGTAGGATCTATAGCACCTCTGTCTGGTTATCGCTCTGTCTGGTTATCGGTGGCTTAGGCTAAGTGCCGAGACCACCTCATAAAATACAAACATAATGAATAGGCATCTTTTCCTTGGCTCTTTTAAAAAGTTATCCTTTACTTTGCTGTATCCAATAATACTGTATGTAGTCTTATATTACTATTTGTATTATAGAATACAAGCAAACTGATCATGTTTTGGTTTGAAAAAATCAGTTGGAGGAGGAGGTAAGATTAGTTTGCCGTATTTAACTCAATTCAGAGCGATTTTCTTGCTTCTATTTAGGGTAATTAATCTCTAAAACCTCTATTCATTGTGACAAGGTTATTTTTCATTATATGAAGTGTTTTTAAGTTGAAATATGACTTAATATACGGGTGGTTGTGAAAAGTTTTTTTTTTTTTTTTATAGATGCTGCTGTTATCTGGTTATTGGTACTTGGCATAAGCGCTGAGCGACCCTCCTAAAATACAATCATTACAAATATGCACCTTTTCCTTGGCTCTTTTAAAAAGTTATGCTTTACTTCACTGTATCCAATGATACTGTATGTAGTCTCATATTACTATACATAGTATTACAGAACGCAAACAAAGTGGCCAATGTTTTGGTTTAAAAAAATCAGCCGAGGCAGGTTTATTTCGTCGTTTAACTCGATTCAGAGCAATTTTCTTATTTCTGTTTAGAGTAAATAGATTTCTAGAAACTATTTATATGGGACGAGGTTATTTTTTGTTATATGAAGTGCTTTTTAAGTTTAAATATAACTTAAATACGAATTGTTGTGAACTGAATATTTTTTTCGTTAACAGATGGTGTCGGGAGCATGTTTTTATTTTGGGCAAAAATCAGATTCCGTTCATAATTTCCCTCCTATTTCATAATAGTATGAGATTTACGTATTTATCTTTTATCGGTGTGAAACCAACAATAAAATATGTTCTTTTATGGCCATTATTTTTTATTAAAACATTTTTCTCCACCATTATTTGCGGTAGAGTTGCATCCATGTTGCTGATGCCGATGCACGATAATTTGTAATCATTAGCAGTGTGAACATTTATTTTTCTCAGATTCAGCTGCAGCTCAAATTTAGCAGTACTATATTTCCTTGCCAATATTTTCTCCATAGCAAATAAAGGTATAATGCAAAAATATTTAACTCCTGTACTAAGTAACTAATGCCATTTGTAACATAACTACGGTAATTTTTTACTATTGTACGATGGCTGAAATACAAACAAAACATTGTTGATATCAGATTCGGTTTGGTTGTTGTAGCAAAACTACTGTTATTGCTCAATTATTTATGTCTGTAGATAACGTTACTAACAATACTTCTCTCTCTCTCTCTCTCTCTCTCTCTCTCTCTCTCTCTCTCTCCTCTCTCTCTCTCTCTCTCTCTCATATATATCCAAGATTTACCATTAAGTTCATCGAATCTGACATCAGAAACTTGTAGAACTACCATGTAGACCATAGTAGATGATTAGGCAAATGAAATTCTACATTTCCTTTAAAAAGTTATTACATATGGGAAAAATATCTGACCGTGACACTGTCTAAGGCATCGTTATCAAGTCTAGGGCACTGTAAGGTGGATCGTGGCGCCCATAGACTTTTGAATTTAACCAGGGGCTGCTTGTACCGGGTTTTTGCTTAAACATGAAACACCTGGGAAGTGCTTGGGACTGATGTAACTGGGTTTTGACCCAAACATAAATCTTGATCTGAGAAAAAAGGGGTTATATCTGCAGCCAAAGTTTTGCTGGATAGATATAATTTCTCCTTTCCTTAGTCGTACTGAACCCTATGAATCACCAGGACAGCTTAGAATGAGCAGTTTCATCCTAAAAATTTGCTGCCAGTAGCATACTACAAGTTTGGTACATAATTGTCGACCAAGCAAATTTTCATAGCTTTTTTTTAATAAGAAAATACCCAAGGCAAGTGGGATGAGCCATACTCACTGGCACAAAATCAACCACATAATTTGATATGGAACACTTGAACTGAGGGTCCTGCATAATGCAGCTCTGTAGTGATATAAAGCAAGTTGTTATTAGAAGCTATAATGAATTCATAGCAGCTGTGCATCTAGTGCCCAGACCCGTCCCTTACGATGTTCCTGATTGGCTGTTGATCAGCCAACCACAGAGCTGGAAAGTTGCAAACTTGTCAGTGTCTCTCAAAACATCATAGTGAGGATCTCTGCTCCCACCTCTCTTGACAAAAATGTCTTTCAAAAGTTATAATTGTCATTACACCTCAGTATTACCCAAAGAAAAATAGTGTTTCCCAATTTCATCACTAAACATAGTCAGGCCAATGATTAAAGGATTTTAATGATACATGAATTATGTACTTCAGTACACTTAATGCTAAAACATTTATAGTGAAATAAATATGAAATTTTAAGATAAAATATATTCTTTCATTCTTTACATGACATCGCAGTACAATCATCATTTATTGTCTTGTGTTTCACACAGTATCTTAGTTTAAATTCCATGGATGACAATGCTACCAAAACATTATAGGTAGGGCTATCAATATGAAAATAACTAACAAGCAAAGGAGATCTCTCTCTACATGAAAAAATGTGTTACTTAAGAGAGATACTGATACCTTATGGAGATAATTCATTCATCCCATTGGTTTTCCTTTTACTTCAATCTTTTCTCCTATATCCCTCTCATTATTCCTTTTTATTATATATTATATATTCATGTAGAGATTTCCACTAAAGGGAATGAGAGAGGGTGGTAGTGATAATGATAGTGACGATAATGACGTCTTATTTTTCCTCTTTCCCCAAAAGACTACTTTTATCGAGGGATCTTGATCACAATGATGATATCATCGACTGGTCACATGACCAGGAGTGACTAAATGAAGATGAAAGACACTTTAATATTCTTAACCTCTTGCTTGTTATTTTTATATGGATAGCCCTACCTATAATTTTTTGGTAGCATTGTCATCTATGGCATTGAAGCTAAGATACTGTATAAAACATACGAGGATAAATGATGAATGCACTACAATGTCATGAAAGAATATATTTTATATTAAAATTTCATGTATATTTCACTATATATAGTTTAGCATTAAGTTTACAGAAGCACATAATTCATATATCATTAAAATCCTTAAATTATCGCCTGACACTGTTCAGCGATGATATTGGGAAACACTACTTTTCTTTGGGTAAAACTTGAGGTGTGATGAAAGTTATAACTTTTGAAAGACATTTTTGTCAGAAGATGTGGGAGCGGAGAATCTCACTATAAGACGTTCTGAGAGACACTGACGAGTTTGCAACTTTCAAGCCCTGTGGTTGGCTGATCAACAGCCAACCAGGAACATCGTAAGGGACGGGGCTGGGCACCAGATGCACAACTGCTGTGAATTCATTATAGTCAGTATCAAATTATTAATGAGGGAAACCTCTGTAATTCCTCATACAGATTCCATTTTTGTAATATATTCCATTAGAAATCTATGTTAACTAGCCCTTTAAGGTTAATTTAGTTTTGACAGCTGTATATGGCTGTATTAGTCCTATTGCACTGGCTATGTAAAGGTTTAATTTGAATTGTCATACCATTCAGTCTAATACTAACCTGTTTAGTTAGCCAAAGGCACTATTTTATATGGCTTTAGGTTATTTAATTATGCCTGAGATCATGTTTATATCCAGTACATTACTTAGTACACCAACAATAGGATGTTAACTAAATTGTTCTCTTTTAGCCTAGTAATATAGCGTATTGCCTAATCCAGATTAATCTAGATCAAATGTAAAAGCTATATAAAAACAGAAAGTTACTTACATGTAAACTCATAGTTAGGCTAACATCTTTTGTCTAATCCAGATTGTTTATAGCTAGCCCTAGGCTATTTGGTCTACTATATATTACAGTAACTTTCTAATGTGAAATTCACTTAAGTGAAATTTTATAGTTATGCTATCACCTAGGGTAAGTTATTGTCTAATCCTTATTAAATAATTTACCATGTATAATTTGTAGCCTTCAAGATAGGCTACTACCTTACAGTACATTTGATCTATGTACTGTTGTACTGTTTTTAGTCTACCATATAATACAGTAATTTATGTGAAACTTTATAGTTAGGCCATCACCTAGTATAGGTTATTATCTATTCCTGATTAATTAACTGGTTTTGGTCTAACACAAATAACAGTAACCTTCTTATGTGACACTTTATAGCTAGGCTAGCCTAGGTTATTTTCTAATCAACTACGTATATTATTTAATTCTCTTTAAAGGGTATGCACAAGATAGCCTAGAGGATTTAAGACAATGCAAGTATACAGGCTATATAAAAAGAAGAAAAATGTCTGTAGCCTTTTATCTAATCCTAAGGTCTTTGATGTAAACTTGGCTACTACCTAGGCCCATAGCCATAGCCTAATAGGATATGTCTTCAAATCTTACCTTAATTCAAGTTGCTACCTAATCCAGGTTATTTTGTTCACCCTTAAGGATATAAATCCTACATTATAGGCTACAGACAATATCTACTACAGCCTACCAAACATATTCTCACTGAATCGATGTAGATTGTAGGCTACTGCCTGGTAGGCTATAGCTGACATCGTTATCTGAAAGGATGATTTATTAATAATAAACAATTTTGCTTCTACAGATACTAACGACCACAAACTGTAAGAAGCGCTGATGTGTAATGGCGAAAAATACTGGTTTACGGCTTTTCACACACAATAAAATCATAGTTCCACAGTCTAAAGTAAAAATGTTTAACTGGAACTTGAAATTATGTACTTTAGCTTTCAATTTAGATGTTTCAATGAACTGAAAAAATGAAATCAATGAGTGATGAACAAAACACTCGGAGCTAACGATCCTAAATCGATAGCGCAGGCGTGTGCTGGCGAAAAACGATTGTTTATGGCTTTTCACGCACAATAAAATCATTGTTCCACATTGTAAATTTTTTTTTTAGTTGAAACTAAAATTGTACAACTAGCTTTCAATGTACGTATATGTTTTCATGAACCTCAGTAATGAAATCAATAAGCGAAGAACAAAATTCTTGAAGCTAGCCTAACTACCATAAATCATAAGAAGCGTCAACGTGTGCTGGCTAAATAAGCTGATTACAGCTCTTCAAAACATTGCTCCATAGTCTAAACTAAATAAAAAGTTTTTAACTTGAACTTAAAATTATGCTCTTAGCTAAATCAATAAGCAAAAAATGGACTTCTCTGAGCTCTGGTTTCTTGCCCAACCAGAAAGAGCATGGCATTTTGGTCGGATTTTGGTCGTATGTAAACAATATGACTGTGCGAATGCACATAACCACCACTTCTTCAATTTTGACGTAGGTAAACTGGGTATTAGCGATGACTTCTTATCCCGAGTCCATTTATACTAATCACTTGTTATAATGTTTATCATTACAACACAATACCTGGCCACAAAACAAGTTAAGAGAATTCTTTGATATTAAGTCTGGTTACCATGGAGCTCTGGATAGACCATGGAAAGGGTAATCCTTGAGGGAGACAGCAACTACACTATAAAAAATTATTATGTAAATACTTCAATATCTGTCATAAGAGAAACTTCTCAGCATGATTGGGAAAAAATACTTTACCAGTTGGAGCGTCAATCTGGTGAATGGTGAAAAGTCGTGGGCCTGCAGCACCAGTGGATCCTTGGAGGGCCTTGAAGCCTTGCAATGGAACACGAGATGAACCTGTTACAAACTGAAGTAACCTTGCTCTCATTTCCTCAGTATAAGAATCCACTATTTGCCAAAACCATCCCACAACTGGTGTTTCTGGTGTACAGTGCTGAAAAACAAATAAAATTTATGGAATATAATTTTTAAATTATGGTTATTACTGTACATGCTGGCATGTAAATTGACATTTGAAGCCTAAGAATATCTCTCAAAAACCAGAGGTCAACTTGTACACTGATTATAAAATGTGAACATTACTACTCAGGGGTAACAAGGGAAACTGCCAGCATGACATTCTTAACTTTTAACCCTTAAACGCCGAGTGGACGTATTTTACGTTGACATTTTTTGTCTCTTGGGTGCCGACTGGACATATTTTATGTCGACATACAAAAGTTTTTTAAAAATTCGCGGAAAAATACTTATAGGCCTACCAGCTGAAAACTCTTGAATCACGCGCCTTGGGGGATGCTGGAAGTTCACGGATCAAGGTGTTGTTTTGTTTACAATCGTTACGCAGGCGCGCAAGCGCGAATTTCTTTCTTGCCGCACTAAAAAGTATCGGTGACACATCTCGGAAATTATTTTGTCACTTTGACATAGTTTTGTACCATTTTTAAATTAGCTGTACATGGAGTATTATATATGAAAATGTGTTCATTTTTATGTGGTAGAATCAAAACAAAAAAATATCTCATGATTGTAGCTTTTAATCAGTTTTGAGATATTTTTATATAAACGATAAGTTGCCAAAATTTCAACCTTCGTGGTCAACTTTGACTACCGGAATGGTCGAAAAACGCAATTGTAAGCTAAAACTCTTATATTTTAGTAATATTCAATCCTTTACCTTCCTTCATTTTGCAACAAATTGAAAGTCTCTTGCACAATATTTCGATTTATGGTGAATTTATGAAAAAAATAACATTTTCTTTACGTCCGCGTAACGGTAAACTCTTCCGAAAAATCATACGTGCGATTGTGGTAATGTTTGCACCATTTTAAATTAGCCGTTACATAAAGTTTATATATGAAAATGTGCGCAATTTCATGTAGAATACAAAAAAAAATAATTGAAGGTTGTAGCTTTTCTCATTTTTGAAATATTCGCATATAAATCATGAAAAATATAAAAAAACCACGTTCAGTCAACTTGACTCTACCGAAATGGTAGAAAAACGCAATTGTAAGCTAAAACTCTTACAGTCTAGTAATATTCAGTCATTTATCTTCATCTTGAAACAAATTTGAAGTCTCTAGCACAATATTTAGATTTATGGTGAATTTAAAAAAAAAAAAACTTTCCTTCCTCCGCGCGCGGATTCTCCGCCACAAATCTCCGAAATGCGTACGTCGCATTCTCGGAATATTTGCTCCGTTTCATATTAGGCATTTTATAGAGTTTTATATATGAAAATGTGTGCAATTTCATGTAGAATAAAACAAAACATATTTGAAGGTTACAGGTTTTCTAATTTCCGAAATAATTGCATATAAAAATATATAAAAAAATTTGACATTTGGTCAACTTTAACTCATCAGATATGGTCGAAAACTGCAATTGTAAGCTAATACTCTTACAGTATAGTAATATTCAATCATTTGTCTTCATTTTGAAAGAAACTGGAAGTCTCTAGGGTAATATTTTGATTTATGGTGAAATTTTGAAAAAATATTTGTTTACGTCCGCGCATTACGAATTCATGCATTATTTTGTGATAATATTTTCTCTGTGTTGCTTTTATCGTTTTACAATGTGTTATATACCAAAATGATCACAATTTAGTTTAAATTACAACGAAAAACAAACTAACTCGTTACCTTTAACCGTTTTGCGCATAGAGCAATTTGAATACAATTATATATGAAATTTTGTTTTCGCGCTATCATATATCGCATTATTTATATATGATAATGATAATTTTTTCATTTCTGATGGTTGCATACTAAACTTCAGGCAATGACAAAAAAAGGAGCCAAAAATGAACTCTTAATCTTGAAAACTAAGAGCGCTGTGATTTTTTGAAAAAAATATTTTTTCCGCTTCCGCGCTCACTCCAAGACCCTCGGCACACGGAAGACGATTTTTAATATACCCCTTCGGCGTTTAAGGGTTAACAGCCTAGCAGGATGATTTCCTACTGGAACTCAAGTTTGGTAAATATTTAACAATTATAATAATTTTAATCGTTTACTAGTATATTTAATCTTAGCAAATTGTATTACTAATTTCTTTACATGTGTTGCTATTTTACAAAAATTTAACATAAATTTCCACAAAACTTGAGTGATTTTGACACTTTCACTAAAAACCTACACTAAAAGAATGAATGTATACTCAATAATATGATATAAATTGAGAATGAAGTTCAAGTTTTCTTGGAAAGAGAAGACAACTGATATTTATAGTTTCTTTTGCACATGAAGTAATTACATAAGCCTCATCTTTGTTCACTGTGGGAAGTTATTATTAAATCCTTTGAGTACTTTTTCAAATAAATTTTGATAATGTATCTCCAATATGTAACTACGGTACAATGGGTTCATCCTTAATATTTGTTCTGCAATGAGGAGTGGAAATTGGAGCAAGGTTAAGAATTTTGGACAGCTATGAGGTAGGAGATCTAAGTAAAAGGCATTAAGTATCATCTACAGTGTGCAAATTGACATACATCAAAAATACTATAAACTATATAATATATATATAATATATATAATCATATATATATATATATATATATATATATATATATATATATAATATATATAGTTAATATATATAGATATATATATATATATATATACACACACACACACACACACACACATATATATATATATATATATATATATATATATATATATATATATATATATATATATATATATATATATATACATATATATATATTATATACATATATATATATTATATACATATATATATTATATACATATATATATTATATCATATATATATATACATATATATATATATATATATATATATATATATATATATATATATATATATATATATATATATACCATTCAGGAAACTGCAGACAACCATATTAGAAAGAAGAACATTTATTAGAAGCGTTTCAAACATACATTGTGCATCTTCAGTCTGTTGAGATAAAACCACATACATATTAACATTGAATGCAGGATTCTTCATATGACAAGTAAAAATTAATACAAGACTAAAATTAACTTAAAAGTTCATTTTACTTGTCATTAAATTTTAAGTTAATTAATACAAGACTAAAATTAACTTAAAAGTTAATGACAAGTAAAACAAAAAAGTAAAAGTACAAATCAAAAACAAATACCAAGGTGCAACGAACCATTAATTGAGAAGGAAGGAGGTATAGAATGACTAGAATTGGGCAAGAAGTTAAAAAGTTGACTGCCAAATAAATCGGAGAAGATGAAACTCCACTATTCAATGAGGGAACAAGACGTTTAATTTATAATGACTCTAGAGTGGTTAGGTAATCAGTCTTTAACTGATCCTAAAATAGAGAAGTGTTGTTTCTTCACCTCTTATCTTACAATTGATTGCATGATTTTTTATGTTTGAGTGTTCAGGCCTATTTAATTTTTGACCCGTCCTAAAACTAAAGCCCATGTGACTACTATAGTATATCTCATTTACAGCAGCCTCCTAGTCGATCCAACATAAATTCCGGGACTTCCCAGGCACGTAAATTTGTATACTACTTTGGAATGCATGAACTGCTGCAGACAATCTTTGAAGCTTGGGTTGTTTGATATAAGTTTTATATTTAGACAGGGAATTTCACTTTCAACAATTCTAGTTAGGTGCTGTGAAAATTTGCTATTGTATATATATGGTATGGAGGCATACATTAGTTTCTTTGGTACGTCTATCATTGGAATGGGTGGTTTAAAATGCAAAGTTAAAAGTTTGTTAATATTAAAAAATACATCCTTAGGGTACAAGTTTCCTTGTAAGATATTAGATAAAAATTCAATTTCTTTATAGAAGATATCCCAGTTCGATGAATACTTTATTGCTCTATGAACCAGAATGGAGATGGCATTAAGCTTAAAATGCTTTTGACAAGAGCTATAAATATTATTAAATATTCCCGTATATATTTTCTTACTAAAAACTGAAGTGTTAAAAATTGAATGATCCCTAGTAATACAAATCTCAAGAAAATCTAAAGAATTACTGTTTTTGAGTTCCACAGTAAAGTTAATGTTACGGTGATTTATATTAACCCTTAAACACCGAAGCGGTATTTTAAAAATCGTCTCCCATATGCTGGCAGCGTTCCCAAGTGAGCGCCGAAGCGGAATTTTTTTTTTTTTTTTTTTTTTTTTTAAATCACAGCACGCTTAGTTTTCAAGATTAAGAGTTCATTTTTGGCTCCTTTTTTTGTCATTACCTGAAGTTTAGTATGCAACCATCAGAAATGAAAAAAAAAAATCATTATCATATATAAATATTGGGATATATGTGCGAAAAAAAATTTCATATATAATTGTATACAAATCGTGCTGTGAGCAAAACGGTTAAAGCTAACGAGTCGATTTGTTTTCCGTTGTATTGCACACTAAATTGCGATCATTTTGGTATATAACACATTGTAAAACAATCAAGGCAACACGCAGAAAATATTATCACAAAATGATGCATGAATTCGTAACGCGCGGACGTAAAAAAAAAAAGGCAGTTTTCAAAAATTCACCATAAATTGAAATATTGTGCTAGAGACTTCCCATTTGTTGCAAAATGAAGATAATTGATTGAATATTACTAGACTGTAAGTGTTGTAGCTTAAAATTGCAGTTTTCGACCATTTGGGTCGAGTTAAATTTGACCGATGGACAAATTTTTTCTATTTATCGTTATTTATATGAAAATATTTCAAAACTGATAAAAAGCTACAACCATAGGTTGTTTTTTGTTGTATTCTACAAGAAATTGTGCATATTTTCATATATAAAACTTTAAATAATGGCTAATTTAAAATGGTGCAAACATTACGACAAAAATTTCTGATTTTTTCGGAAGAGTTACCGCGCGGACGTAAGGAAAAAGTATATTTCATAAGTTCCCCATAAATCGAAATATTTTGTTAGAGACTTCCAATTTGTTGCAAAATAAAGGTAAATGATTGAATATTACTAGAATGTAATAGTTTTAGCTTACAATTGCGTTTTTTTACCATTTCGGTCGAGTCAAAGTTGACCGAAGGTTGAAATTTTGGCACTTATCGTTATTTATATGAAAATATTTCAAAACTGATAAAAGTTACAACCATGGGTTGTTTTTGGTTGTATTCTACATGAAATTGCGCACATTTTCATATATAAAACATTATGTAACGGCTAATTTAAAATGGTGCAAACATTACGACAATTGGATGAAAAAATTTGATTTTTTTCGGAAGAGTTACCGCGTGGACGCAAGGAAAAAGTAAATAAAATAGCATTGGTTTATTAATACACAAAAAAGAAATATACATTCATAATAATCATTATTTATTAACATTGTCTTTATAGAAATACGAAGGAAAACTTTGAACGCCCGTATCTCAAAACTATACTTATTGACCTTCAAAATCTATCTCCTCACTTAGTTTTAAAGCTACGTATAACATTGGAATTTGGTATATAACTCAAAAAGACATTAGAACAATCAAATAGAGCCATTTTTTTCCAATTTTTGTTTCATCTTTTTTTTATAAATTTTTTTTCTCGTGATTTATAGGGTTTATTTTTTTTACCATATTGAAAAATTCATATCTAGCAAAAAAATTACTTTTAGAAAAAAACTCTCCATTTGATTGGAGGTCCTACATCAGGTCTATATATGGTAGTAATCCCAGGTCTTAATATTAAATATCAAAGGAGGAGATAGAATTGAAAAATGTTATTTTCGGATAAATTGCCCTGGCGTCACAAAACCGAAGGTCAGAGGCGAAAATCATATGCGGTTTGGAGATGTCCCAAGTCACCTTATTAAGTGGTATGAATGTCAAAGTCCTGTCGTTAAAAAACGGCATTAGCCGGCCGGCCCCCTTAAAAGAATCAGGACAAGATTTAAAAAATTCTTGGTCAAGACTAGACATAAAAAATTTGCAAATAATGGGCTCAAGGGAGAACCCATGCTCACACCATCAACCTGGGAATATAATTTATTGTTAAAAACAAAGGCCGAGTCTTGAATGGCAAGTTCTAAAAAGTGCTTAAAAAGAAGCATATTAAAACCATGAAATAAAAATTCTTCATTTGGAAATATTCTATCAATTATGATATTTATGGTTTCATTAATAGGGACATTCATAAACAATGACTCCACGTCAAAACTGGCCATAAAGAGTTCACTATCCTGTTTAGTTATTTGATCCTGAAATTCTTAACGGTTTTTCACATTGTATTGGTTAAAAGAAAACTCATTTAAAATAGATACTAAAAATTTAGATATATTAAAAGACGGACTGTTGTATGCTGCCATAACTGGTCTAATAGGCAAACCAAGCTTATGAATTTTTGGTAGTCCGTATAAAATGCTAAATGCAGAGCCAGAGAAAAATAGTTTTTGAGGTATGTATTTTCATCAAATATGTTTTCATTTTTTAGTTTCCTTAAAAATCTGTTAATTTTATCTTCACGTTTATAAATATCTAAAAAGTTAGGCTCTCCTAGAAGTTTAAATTTAGTGTTATCAGAGATAATTTCTTCAATTTTACTTGTATATTCAGTTTTTTTAAGATTACAACACCTTTTCCCTTGTCTGGCTTATAAATAACTATATCATCTCTTTTTCTAAGTGTGAGTAATAATTCATTCTCTTTTCTAAAGAACGGAATCCATGAGACCTTCAGTTGAGAATAGGTCTTATGGACCAAAGAGGAAATTTTCTATTGTAGATTGCTAACATTTATATTTACATCAAGCTTGATGAGGCGTAGAAACAACCACTTCTAACAGATTAAAGAATCTGACATAGTCAGGTCTATGAGAAGGTAAAGAAAATTCAAGCCCAAACGAAAGTAAAAATTCTTCTCTCTTAGACAGCATGTAGTTAGAAAAATTAAAAATACAATTATAATTTTTGTTGAAAACAGAAAGTAGCAACTCCCAAGCTCTGTAATTACCTTTGGTGGCGCTGGTGAACATTATCTATAAAATCATTTATATGTTTATTAAAATATTTTGGGAAAATCAAATGGTCCAAAAAAGAAAAGTCATATAATAGTACATTTTTCAGTTGTGTAACAGTAATATTAAGCTTCTATATTGCAGTCTGCTTTGTATCAATCTCTTTGGAAAGAAGTGTCCTTAACATATCTCTGTAAAATTCTGTACTATAGAGGCCGGACTTATAGTTTGAAGCAGATAAACTAAGGGAAAACTTCGTTCAGCTCACAATACTGGAGGAAATCAAGATCGCATATTGCTTTCTGGACCTTAAGGGTTGCCTCTCTAATATTGTTAACAAACTTAACTTTGCATTTTAAACCACTCATTCCAATGATTGCATTTTAAACCACTCATTCCAATGATAGACGCACCAAAGAAACTAATGTATGCCTCCATACCATATATACAATAGCAAATTTTCACAACACCTAACTAGAATTATTGAAAGTGAAATTCCATCTAAATATAAAACTTATATCAATATCAAACAACCAAAGCAAAATAGGCTTTTTTTCTGCTTCAAAGATCGTCTGCAGCAGTTCATGCGATCCAACGTAGTATACAAATTTACGTGGCCGGGATGTCCCGGAATTTACGTTGGATCGACTAGGAGACTGCTGCAAATGAGATTCTGTAGTCACTTGGGCTTTAGTTTTAGGATAGGTCAAAAATTAAGTAGGCCTGAACACTCAAACATAAAAAAATCACGCAATCAATTGTAAGATAGAGGTGAAGAAATAACACCTCTATTTTAGGCTCAGTTAATGATTACCTAACCACTCTAGTCATTATATATTAAACATCTTGTTCCCTCATTGAACAGTGGAGCTTTATCTTCTCCACTTTATCTGGCATAGTACACTTTTTAACTTCTTGCCTAAGTCTAGTTATTCTACCTCATTCCTTCTTAACCAACAATTGGTTGCGCCTTGGTATTTGTTTTAGATTTGTACTTTTACTTCTTCGTTTTACTTGTCATTAACTTTTAATCCATTCTGTAAATTTTAAGTTAATTTTAACCCTCTTACGCCGATTGGACGTATTAAACGTCGAGTCAAAATGTCTCCCGTATGCCGATTGGACGTATCATACGTTGGCTCAAAAAAGTTTTTTTAAAAATTCGCGGAAAAATACTTATAGGCCTACCAGCCGAAAACTTTTGTATCACGCTCCTTGGGGGATGCTGGGAGTTCACGGATCAAGGCGTTGTTTTGTTTACAATCGCTACGCAGGCGCGCAAGCGCGAATTTCTTTCTTATCACACTAAAAAGTATCAGTGACACATCTCGGAAATTATTTCGTCACTTTGACATAATTTTTGCACCATTTTAAATTATCCTTTACATGAAGTATTATATATGAAAATGTGCGCAATTTCATGTAAAATACAACAAAAAAATACTCATGATTGTAGCTTTTATCAGTTTTGAGATATTTTCATATAAATAACGATAAGTGCAAAAATTTCAACCTTCAGTCAACTTTGACTCTACAGAAATGGTCGAGAAACGCAATTGTAAGCTAAAATTCTTATATTATAGTAATATTCAATCATTTGCCTTCATTTTGCAACAAATTTGACGTCTCTAGCACATTTCGATTTATGGTGAATTTATGAAAAAACTTTTTCCTTACGTTCGTGCGATACTCTTCCGATAAATTTTTTCGTGCGATTGTCCTAATGTTTTGCACCCTTTTAAATTTGCCGTTACATAAAGTTTTATATATGGAAATGTGCGCAATTTTCATGCACAATACAACAAAAAACAACCCATGGTTGTAGCTTTTATCAGTTTCGAAATATTTTCATATAAATAACGTTAAGTGCAAAAATTTCAACTTTCGGTCAACTTTGACTACCGAAATGGTCGAAAAACGCAATTGTAAGCTAAAACTCTTATATTCTAGTAATATTCAATCATTTACCTTCATTTTGCAACGACTTGGAAGTCTCTAGCACAATATTTTGATTTATGGTAAATTTTATGAAAAAAAAAAAAAAACATTTTCCTTAACACGTTCACAAAGCGGTAACTCTTCCGAAAAAAAATCAGAATTTTTTTGTGCGATTGTCGAAATGTTTGCACCATTTAAAATTAGATGTTACTTAAAGTTTTAATATATGAAAATGTGCGCAATTTCATGTAGAATACAACTAAAAATGATTGAAGGTTTGTAGCTTTTTCTCTTTTTTCGAAATATTTGCATATAAACATCCACGATAAATAGAAAAAAAACCACGTTCCGTCAAATTTGACTCTACCGAAATAGTTGAAAACGCAATTGTGGGGGGGAAGCTAAAAACTCTTACGGCCTAGTAATATTCCGTCATTTTTCTTCATTTATTTTGGAAACAAATTTGAAGTCTCTAAAACAATATTGTGATTTATTGTGAATTTTTGAAAAATATATTTACCTTCACTACGCGCGCCGATTCGCGCCCGCAAGTCTCCGAAATACGTACATTGCATTATCCTAATATTTGCTCCTTTTCATATTAGCTTTTTTATAGAGTTTCATATATCAAAATGTGCGCAAATTCATGAAAAATACAATAACAAATAATTGAAGGTTGTAGCTTTTTCCATCTCCGAAATATGTGCATATAAAAAAATATATATATAAAAATTTCGACATTCGGTCAAATTTAACTCGTCCGAAATGGTCGAAATCTGCAATTCTAATCTAAAACTCTTACAGTATTGTAATATTCAATCATTTGTCTTAATTTTGAAACAAATTGGAAGTCTCTAGAACAATATTTAGAATTACGGTGAATTTTTGAAAATAACATTTTTTTACGTCCGCGCGTTTAAAAATTCGTACATCATTTTTGTGATAATATTTTTTCCGGTGTTGATTTTATTGTTTACTATGTATTATATATCAAAAGGATTGCAATTTAGTGTACAATACAACGAAAAAAAAGTAACTCGTTAGCTTTGACCGTTTTTTGCACAGCGTGATTTGAATACAATTATCTATGAATTTTTTTTTTTTCGCTACCATATATCGCATTATTTACATATGATAATATTATTTTTCATTTCTGATGATTGCATACTAAACTTCAGGCAATGGAAAAAAATGAGCCAAAAATGAACTCTTAATCTTCAAAACTAAGCGCGCTGTGATTTTTTGAAAAAATTATTTTTTCCGCTTCCACGCTCACTCCAAACCGGCGCCGGCATACAGGAGAGATTTTGATTTTTAGGGCTTCGGCGTAAGAGGGTTAATCTTGTATTCATTTTACTTATTCTTTTTTTATTTTATGAATCCAGCTTTCATTTAATGTTAAAATGTATAAAGTTTTTTATCTCAACAGACTGAAGATACACATTTTATGTGCAAAATCTCTAATAAATGTTCTTCCTTCTGATATGGTTGTTTGCAGTTTCCTGAATGGTTGTATGTGATATATCTGCATAGCCTATAAATACATATACATATATCTATACATTATCTATACATATCTATTTTATATCTATAATATAGTATCTATAGATCCTATTCTAATCTATATCTTGTATATCTATATATATTGATAGATCTATATATATATATATATATCCTATATATATATATATATATATATATATATATATATATATAATATATATATCTATATATATAATCTATATCTATATATATCTATCTATATCTAATATAATATCTATATATATATATATATATATATATATATATATATATATATATAATATATTATAGGAAAGACTGAAAAGAAAGAAAAAAATATACCTGGACCTTATACAAAAACGACTCAAGAGCCATTAATAGTCTACCACGTGTAAAGTACATCTCGTTACAGGAAGTAACCCCAAGAGCATACTTTGCCTTCCAAAGTAATCCCAAGAACATACTTTGCTTTCCAAAACTAACTTGGAATAGTATACACAAAACTCTGAATATAATCACACTTACTTTTAATCTTGTGTTTGCTTTCCAGTCTTCAATGTCAATTTTTCCTAGTCCACCAATTATCAACTCTAGCTCTCTCTCATCAAAAGGCTTCAACAAATGTTGCGGTACAACCTCTGTGAAACCTTTCTGGAGAGCTCCAAATTGATGTTCAATACCCTGTGGAGAAGACAAAAGTTGAACAATACATTTAATGACATCTGCTATGGCAAAATTTTTCATTACGTCCATAGTAAACAACTGACCAATATTTTAATTTCATAATTTAGTATGTATCCATAACTATGTGAAAATAAATTATTTGAATATTGCTTTCAGGGCTAGCCACTGCCACAGTTTTATAGTACATGCACAGTAAATATTCATACACAAATTTATTAATATTAGCTTTTAGACATTAGAAGAAATTCCTGTAATATTTGTTTATCTACTACAATGACTCATCCATAATTATCATGATTTACTATATCAGTAGTCATTAGTACTACAGCAGTTTTTTTCCATGTGCTAATGAAAACTATACTGTATTTTGAAAACAATGAAAAAGTACAATAATTTTACACACACAAAATTCCTCCGCACACTTGCTAAAAAAAATATTAAACATTTAAGAAAAAGATGTCAGTGATAATTCAGTGAATGAAATGACTATGACAAAACATACCTGCATGAACCTGTAGTTAACATACAATCTAACATATTCCTTTTTATTATCCTCAGTGACAATAACATTATTGCCACCTGGTTTGAGTTCCTTCTTCTGAAGTACACCAAAACAGTCATGTTCTACAGTAAATGTAGTGTCAATAATATCGGTGATTACATTCTCCCTGTAAGGGGGAAATACTTTTAAACTAAATGTACAAAGATATCAGTTTATCAATTACATCTACAAACTGTGAAAGTATTCAGAATTGGAATAATGTGTTTTAAATGAGCAGTATGCCTAAAAGGTTTCTGGCTTCAAGTTACATCCTTAAAATGTGTCAACTTAAGTTTTTTAAAGTTGAATTTATGTCCTCTAATGCAGCCCCAGCAGTTGGAGCAGGGGAATAATAAAGGAATTGGTAAACATGATGGGCAAAAAATGAACAAAAAGTTAAAAAACCAAAAGCAAGATGGCTTGTAGGCTTAAAGTGCAAGTACAGAATTTTATGTACAATTTAAAGGTGCCTCACAAGAGAGGTTTATTTTGTTACTTTTAAAAACAGCATATTCATATATTACAAAGAAACACTAAACCATTAAGAACATTTGAATTGGTAATCTTTAAATCTTTAGAATCCTTAACACTAAAGATTGTTCCACCTATAAATTACCTACAAAGAAAAATATTTCATCACGCAAACTTACAGCATCCAGTTGAGAGATCGATGCAAGTCAGGATCAACCGCTTCTATATCATCCAAAACAATGAGCTTATTAAGTAACATTTTGTAGAATGGCATAGAAAAGCCTCCATCAATATAATGGCCATGAAACACGGCCATTCCAATTACGCGACCCACAAAGTGAAAGTATGAGAGATGTTCCTGGAGGAAAAAATTTAATATTTCATTGGAGATGTCTGAAATACTCTTACCATTCAGTGTTTCATGATCAAATGACTAACTAAACACAGCAGCCTGTAAGGATAGTGTCAATACTGCAAAAGTTTTCTCGAGTAATATTACAATGAAACTTTTGAACATAATGGCTATTTATAAACAATGTCAAGTAAACTTATTAAAAGTAGCAGTATGTGAACTTACTGGATTAATACTTGAGTCTGGATTGATTTGTAAAGTGTAGATGTCATCTCGAGAATACTGGAAAAGTCCGTAATAAGGATTGAGCATTTCATGTGATAAGAGGTATAACCATTCACGAGCAACACCTCCATAATCTAGACCTTCTTCTCCCTTAAATTTAACCATAAGTCTTTTCCTAAGGTCTTTGGGTCTCATCTTCATAATCTGGCGATAAGACTCTTCAAATATTTCCCCACGTGGAATATCTAAACGACAATGCCCACTCTGGGGTTGTAAGCACTGCAATTCTGCACGCAACACTTTCATTTTGGCCACTAAATCACGCTTGTATTTTGGGAGACATTCACTTTCAACGTCTATCACAGTTGGGTCTTTAGGAGCATTGGTATTGTTATTACTGCTGATTTGTAGGTTGGTGGTGTTATTCTGAAGCACCACAGGATTGTTACTACTATTAACAGTACTATTTACACTAGTATTAACACCACTTCCTTCACTGCTCACACTATTACTAACACTAGTAGGAACAACAGTTGGACTGGCAGGTGTGCTATTGACCGAATTATTAGGTTCTTCATTATTAGGAGGGGGGCTACTGCTACTGACAGTTTCTGCATTTGAATTAGCTTCCGGTGATGGTCCTCTGCTACGTGAAGCACTATTTCTCCTACTACTATTACTTCTGTTATTGGGAATACTACTACTAGTTTCACTGTTTCCAATTCTGCACTCACTATTATTGCTATTTTCAATAACACTTGATCTATTGCTCTCATTACGTGACCTGTATGGGAAAAAATAAGAGTACAGTACATATACTGTAATTTGAAGTAAAAAATGCATATATATGTAAACTAAAATCTTTTCCTTTTATCAAAAAATCAAGATTCACCTATAAAAAATATAAAATCATTCCAAACATTGTGTTCTGTAACAGGACAAAAGCACATTATGTCCAATACCTTATACTGATGATTATCTATTTTAAAAATAACTAATATAAACCATTGCCATATAAACTCTCATGGAAAATCCAGAGCAAGTGGAAAACTTCTACCACAGAATTTTTGGTGTGATGGAAAAATTTGTAACTTCAGGTTCTGCAAGTTTAAAAGACTGTATACCATATATCCCATGAACTTGAATTATTCCAATACAGCATAAATGTTTCCAAATAACTTTTTCCCTCCTATGGAATAGATATAAAACTAGTTTTCAAGGTTCACTTTCAGCATGAACTCCCACCAGTCTACGGTAGGTTTTTTCTCTCCTTTACCCATATTTTCTTTTCCTTCCTTTGGAGTCTCCATCCTGATCTGGTGCTACCTGGCTTTTCCGTGGAGATAAGTTCCAGAACCCACCACAGAAATGCAAAAACTCTCTAAAAACTGTTATAATGGCTAAATACCATGTACCCATGTACCCCTAACTAAAATGCTTAACACTGCCTATTTCAACTGTTCACTGCCTAATTTAATATGAAAAAAAGCAAATTTGTGATAACTTCAGAGATACAGCCCATAGAAAAATTTGCAAACTGGTAAAAGTTCACACAAAAATGTGAAACATATGTTCAAAAAAATCCATGACAAAGTGAAGTGCGGAAAAGTAAGGTAGCACTGTATACTTCCATATCCCTTTCTGACTTACTCTTCCTCTTCTTTTCCCACCTTTAAGATCTTGGTCACTTTTCCCGCCACAGGACATTAAATCTCTACAGCCTTTTCTCATTCATCCCTTCTAGGAAATTTTAAGTTTTTTTATCAGCACCCATATTACTGATACACACAATGGTATACGTATGCCTTATTTATTGTCCATCTTTCACTTTTCTATAGAGATATTTTCATGTAAGCTATGCTCAGAACTGATGCTACACGACTGCAAAGGATTTTGTTCAAAACTCACTAACTGGCAACTGACATGCTCTAAATTTATCTATTTTTTCAATGTGAAAACACAATTATTGCATACAATGAGGACATAGTACATTTCATAAGAATGAAATCTGTCATATATTTAAAAACTGTAAGAAAATATCACATAGCCAAAAAAAAAAAAAAAAATCATCATCATACCTCATTACAAATGTTAAAATAAAAAAAATGAACAAAATTTTATAACATTCCAATGCAACCATAAAATTTTAAATAGTACTATCATTATTTTTACTCCTCAATGCTGAAAAAATGTAAATAAGTAAATACAAACGTAGACTGCATCCACTGAAAACAGTGGGTTGAGCAAAGCGTGTGTAAAGCAGCCATTATGGAAAGTTTACTCTAGTCTTCACCGCACACTGCATACTTAAGACTCGTCACCAACTCCTCCCAAATTCTTGTTAGCCCCGCTTACAAGAATTTAGGAGTTGGTGACGAGTCTTACATATGCAGCGTGCGGTGGAGACAAGTGTAAACTCACCCTTAGAGTGGGGTACAATACAAACCACCTGGTTAGCATAGGTCTACAATAAGTAATGACAATGAAATTATCTTGAAACCATGAATTTTATATTTATTAGAGGAATATTTGGATTTTCGTAAAAATAAAATTATTTGGGTTATATGTTTTAACCACTTCAAAAATTATGCTTATTAGCAAATATTCACCTATGCAAGACTTCTTTTGTTAAAGCCAAGATTTTGTTCCTAGGCCTAGGTGTGTTAGATTTCTTTGCTTACTATAAATACATCACAATTAGCATTCACATCTCTATATTAACCATTTCTGGCCAAAAAACATATGAAGTTATCTAGACACTCTTGCAATTCAAATTACCTTATGAATGAATAAATTATACACCAAAGGCGAGCAAAAGGACTTTTAAGAAAAACAAGAGTTCCATAGACCTTGACATTAATACTAATAGATATTCCAGTCAACAGTATCTTCTCTATATACTAATTAAAATTGTCATGATCTATTATTCCTCAAAGAACAGGTAATCTCAACAAATAAATTCTTCATTAACAGAGATTATATTGCAGAAGGCTTAGATTATTTTTTATAACATTAACAGGCAGCTTGAACACAGCCTACAACTTCAACATTCAAAGAAGAATTTTTGTAATTCCTATTCCTATTTTGAAAATGTTGTCATGACTGTTGAGCTTATAGGTTGACCAGCCCAAGCAGCATGTTGAGCATGCCGTCACTGATGACACCGCTAAACTTTATGGCACCATGCTCTGAGCTCAGCAATGTATAATAATGATAATAATAATAATAATAAAAAAAATGACAAATTTTACCAATGCATAAACAGGATCATATTTATATAATCATACAGAAAATTGTATTGTGAATTCGCAAACTTGTCGACGCGTGACATTAGAAATGAAAATAAAAAGTTCAACATTACTCGGCAATGTTATGCCGAGTCTGAGATTTGGGACGATACAAAAAAAATCATGTTGTCTCAGATTTGAGCATAGCTGTACCACTGATCTACCATTCTCTTTCCATTCCATCTTGGCTGGAGCTACTTTTATTCAATACCCTGTAAATCCCTGTTTCATAGTTCAGTGTGTCCCCAGGAGAACAGAAACGTCTACCACTTCAAAGACCTGCTCATCTACAACAATAGGATTCTCCACTTTCCACTCTTCTAACTTACTTTAGGCATCATAAATCTCTTCATGGAGAGTTTGTAATCCTGATTACTTTAAATAAAAAATTATTTGGAAAAAGAAAACTGGAGAAACAGTTACCGTCATAAAAAAATATTTTAACAGCCCAATATAATTCAACTACCTTAAAATATTGCTGAGTATGTGACTGTTTGAAAGTCTGGGGTCGGTAAACTGTGTGGTGCGATTGCAGTGGTCCAAGAAGTAAGGCCGTCCACTAGCAGTATGCCTAAGTTCCCAACCAGGGGGAAGAGGAGCTAGTTCATCTATATTAATATGGCCTAAATCTCTTGGCACTCTGGGGTCGTGCCACGTAGAAGTACCCAGGTTAACATTGTAGTAATAAACCTGGCCTTGTTGTGTTGTTCGCATTTCTGAAAATAAAGGGTTAAATTACTATTAATTTGTGGTATAGTTCCAAGAACAAAATGTATTAAATGCCTTATTTACTTTAAATGAAATATTTCAAAAACACTTGAGACTGAATATGAATCATTACATAATGTTGCAAATGACTTCCATATCTTATTACAAACTGCCTTAAAAGTTCTTATTTCTAAAACTAATGGTAGGAAAAACTGAAAATTATTATAAAGTGCCTTGCAGTTTGGCAAAAGAGCAAGTCTGGTAACTATGGCCTATAAACATTTTTATGCTGTTGTTTTTTTTGCACCAAAAAGTAACAACCACTTAATTAAAAAATCGACAATGATCATCAAGATCTCTGGTAAAAACTTGAATAATAAATTTCCACAATCTATCATCTAAATTTCAAATTCAAATTAAAATTTATGGTTTAAATCAGTACTAATGATTATTCAGGCTTTTGTAAATCAAACTCCATGTATTATTAATACTATTTAGTTACACGAAAATTATAGTTTATCATGAACATTTTCAAGTATCACTCCTATAAATCTTCAACCAAAATTCAAATTCTAAACAAAAATCTTTCCTTCACTTTGTACATTTAGATCTAATTAGTCTGATGGGTATTTTTATAGTCTGATTGATGTTTAAGTGTTTTTTTTCAAGTTCTTGTGATTCTAACTTAACTGAGACGCCATGAGAGCAGTTACACTCTTATCTTTCTTCATACTAAGTTTACTTTTAAAGCCTCTCTAAGCATTAAAATAATACCTGGAAATACTGGCATATGGTAATGTTGTTTGCAATGCTACACAACAGATATCTGCCATATAATTTGTAATTTTTTCACATTTACTTTCAGCTGAATGTATATATGCTATGACCTTTCTCTGTTACTTCACTATTACTAAACACCTAAAAACCAAAATTTTTTTTATTATGATATATTAGTATAGGGGTTCAACTGTTGTATATATTCTGTATCTGTTACTGTAATTGAAGAAAAGTTTTGGATGGAAAATAATGTTATGGTGACATTACCAAAACCCTCCGGCAAATCTGGAGGTTGGTGAAGCTGATTGCGTGAAAGGTAGTGACGGTGACGAGCTGACCGTCTTCTGACAGAATCAGGATTGCGTCTTGACTCTGCAGAATCCCTCTGACTCTGGCGTTCTATGCTATCTGCTCTGCTTCTTCTGTGTTCTCTAGGGTCCCTTAAAAGAAAACCGAAACATTACAGATTATAAACTCTTGTTTTCTGAGGTCACTAAAATATAAGTTGAAATGGATATATGAACATCATGTTTCTGTCTGACCAACAAAATATTTCACATGAGACACAACTCTAAATTTCAAATACTTAAAATATAACATTTTATAATTACTAACAATAAACAAATAAAAAACTGTATATTCTGAATATGAAAAAGTACATAACTGAGACTTCACACCTCCACAATAAAAAACTAATAAGCAGGAAAACTAATATGATCCACAAACAAGATAACCACCACATGGCAAAATAAGACACTAGAATTAAATAAATCCCCAAATGAGTCCACTCATTAATTCCACATTTTATACTGGTAACAGATGTGAACATGCTCTCAGTGCACTTTGTATTTAAATTTCTATTATACTTCCACTCCTATTTGCCTCTACAAACCTCACTTATGTTAAAAGAATTCAACTCCTAGGTAAATTTTGAAAGTAAGTTCTAAGTAATATCTGAAAATCATTAAAATTACAATATAAAATTCCCTTACAAAACTCTACCATTGTTAAAATACAGTATGTAATTACCTTCTGACAGGCGTTCCTTCCGGCGGAACATCCGATGAACTAGTGTTTGGATTACTGAGGACGATATTTCCAACCCCAACAGTAGAGGAGGACATAGTGGCAGTTGTGCTTGAATTTGATGTGCTAATAGTAATGGACGAGGTGGAGAGTCTGCTTGGAGAAGCCACCACACTGCTGCTGTCACCCGGCCTGCAACACGTGGCACTGTGTCGTGAGGTGGGTGCTGCAAGGGGGCACCATGAAGAAGAGCAGGGTGAAGAAGGAACAGTGCACAGGGAATCGTAGCCATAGTGATGAAGAGGAGCCATAGAATGACGAGAATGTTCGTCATCCTCATCATCATCATCACTATCTAAAATGCTACAAGGTGGAGCAGACGGCACAGAGGGTGGTAGAGGAGGGCAAGAGGAATCATAGGGGGGACACTCCTCTTCCCCAAGCCCAATAGTCTGGTTAGGGGGTGGAACAAAGGGTGAGGACGAAGAGGTGGATGTGGTGGTGGTGATGGCTGCACGATGAGCCTGACTAGAAGTTCTAATAAACCTAGGTGATGCAGAAGTGGATGAAGAAGTGGAAGAAGGGCATGCCTGACTAGGAAGACTTCTGCTACACCTGGGAGAAGCAGGGGAAGAGGAGGGAGAAGCAGAGGAACAGGGAGGAGAGTTGCAGGCCTTGGGAGCAACACAGGAGAAGACAGACGAGAGGAAGATATAGATGGCACATGGACACACGTACGTCTTGTCACGTCGCCTGCGATCCACTCTGTAACAAGCCAATCGGAATACTAATCACTTCTGCCTTTCTTTATCAAGACTGAACATTTTCTCTGCGTTTCGAAGTTGTGGCCAGAAGTTGCTCTATGCATGTATATATATATACGTGTATATATATATATACGAATATCACAGGGGTGAAATGCCAAACTTATGGTAAATCCTGACTTCCTTGAAAACTAGCAAAAACTGTATCATTATATCAACAATCTTACATTATGTCTGAAAAATTCAAGCTAAAGAGAAACTCCAGTGGAAAAAGAAGAGTAAAAACTGACTTCATGCTTCTAAAGAGTAAAAAAAATGCTTCTAATGTGTAAAAATGATCTTGCCCTCCTCACTTGAAAGCAAACTTATAATACAGTACCACAAGTCATTCATTCTATCCAGAGCTAATCCAATCAAGGACAAAAACCACAAACTAAACCCAGCTGCTGCCTTTCTCCATTATTAAAGCCTTTTTTTTTTTTTTTTACTGTCTGTCCATGTACCAACTTTGCATAAGAACAAAAACAAACACAAAAGACAGTGTAAGGGTGCAAGCAAGGAAGACAAACTTTTGCAAAGAGATGAGGTACAAGTTAATGCAAATAACAAAACTCTGTATATACATAGTAGGTGAATCCTTAGGTTACTTTCCCTTGTTAAGGGAGGAGAATTCTGAAACAAAATACAGCACATGCTAATAAAGGACAGACTTGAATGTCACTTTAAAATTTTTCTTCAATGATGCTACTATCTATTGCTGTGTGCAGAAAGGTAGTGCACATGTGGTGGCATGTACAATCTACTATACTGCAATCACGTGACAGTAAATGCTATTTATGTTCAGTGACAACTGGAAGAAATTAAATTAATACAAGTAGTCAAATTCTATCCACACCATGTTAAATATAAGCTTCCTACAAAATCTTTTAAAAAGGATAAGCAAGGAAAATTGCCCATACTGTTTTGCATCCATATACAACATGAAATTACGTAGGAAACCCCAGAAGGGCAGGAAAATATCAATCTGAAATGCTCTGCTATGCAACCCACAGTGATTCATTTCCAAAACTGAAAGATGTATTAAGTTCCTCCCTCTCTCTCTCTCTGTTATTTAATTGTTTCCCCTTTGATTTCCTCATTTTTATTGTCTTATTTAATTTTCATCATGTTTTGTGCATCTCCGTTATTATTGGTTATGTTACCGCAATGTGTGTACAGCATTTCAAAATTGTAATTTTTCTGTACGGGCTATATCACTTCTTACATCACAGATATACCATCCATATACGTACATATACTTTGGAGATCAAAAAGCCTCAAGTTGTCCGTAATTACTTAAACCATCTCAAAACCTCATGATGCTTTGTGCCCTCACTTATTATGAGTGATGAGTGTAAGCCAAATTAATGTTAGTAATACTAATCGATTAGTCTTTGTTGAAATTGAACAATAAAACATTCTTTACTCTGGATGTTGTATGGTTTACAAGGGGGAAATAAATGATCCATTTGCATCAAGCAGCACCAGAATAGTACATACGTATCTGTAACTCTACACCTCGGTACTTTTAATACATGCCACTGCACTATAAAATCTTTTGTTACCCATAAGTTCAAGAAATTGAGGAAAGCATTTAAGGAGATTGGAAAAAATACTGTACTGAGAACACCAAGAGCAAGTACACTGCAAGACAAAATGGCAGTACTACTACAATTCATTTCATGAAAAAATAAAACATTGTAGCCAGATAAAACAGCAGAGTAGTATATGAGAGAGAGTATGAATGTGTTTTTTTCACTCTCTAAAAGCAGTGCTACTACATTGAAGCAACTGCAAGTTAACAGCGAGCATAAAGCTTAATTTTTGAAGAGGGAGTACATGAATGGATGTGGTACTGAGATGGTAAAAAACAATCAGGGCTGACATACAGTTACTCTATTACGTCCACTGGTTCAGTACTGCCTCATGGACATATCAAAATAATACTATGTAATAAATCAACAATGTTAGTCATAAAACTGTCAAAGTTTAACACACAAAAAGTTACTTAAACAACTTTATCTCCTTGAAAGAGAAAAATTAATTGTAAGAAAACAAAAACTTCAGAGAACATAACATTGAAAGCAGTTCTGTGACGGAAAAGCTGTAATATTTCCCAACTGTTGATTGTTAAATGAATATGCAGACATTTCTTATTCATCCATATAATTCCAGTTACTTTATTCTGTATTCTTTCGTCACTTCCCTAAAAAGCAGTCCTGAAAAACTTCTCATGGATTTCCACATATCAATAAAAAGCTGGCTTTGAACGTTTCAGGTGTTCAGAGAGAGAGAGAGAGAGAGAGAGAGAGAGAGAGAGAGAGAGAGAGAGAGAGAGAATTTGCTATGGCATATGTCTAGTATCAACAAACTGCATTTAAAAGCTATCAAAAAGGGAAATAAAATTTTTGTTGTATATAAAGCAATAAGCCTTGATAGCAATTCACTAACTTGGAGGGCAAATATAGCTCTCTCTATTGTTGCTCCTAAGTCCTCCTTTATGAAGCAAGCGCAATTTCCTTTTCTAGACAAACCAACTTCTCTGTTATTAGTCAAAGATGATTACACATTTGCATCCAATTTAAAGATTTTGAAATCAGCACAATGAATCCACATGCAGGAAACAGTTTTAAGAATATTCTCCCTTGTGTTACAAATGCAAAACAGCATCCCCAATGCAAAACTTATGCTGTACTACATGTACTCTGCTGACATTCTTTTCATTCAAAATGAAATTGCAAATGAAATTGCAAATAAAGAGTTTTGACTTGAAGCAAAAATAAAATCTCTAAGAACTGCCAAAATCAAAAGATAGAAGATTATAAACTGTAATTAATACACTTTTACATACATAACATGTGCTGGTACAGTAGGACGCTCCCATGTTGTGGTTCGGTCATGATGGTTGACGTAATACAATCTGCCATTCTGAGTTCTTCTCTCTTCCCATCCCTAGAAAAGTACATCAGGATTCCATTAACAACAGAGCATCATAAATCATAGATATCTGTCCCACAATGATATGATTGGGTAAATTCACTAAAAACATACATAAAACATTACCCTGAAGATAATACATTATAAAAGATAAGTCATGCAATTTCAAAATATATTGCTAATGCCTTCAAATATTCAGTTATCATAAAACCCTTTGCAGTTTTACTTCTCAACACAAGCCATCACATAAACTTTTGACACAATCTACAGAAAGGAAAATTGTAGGACGTTTGCCCTAATACGTAAATGAATAATCTCCTAACAGTGCCATGGAGAGAAAAAAAAAGCATAAAAGAATCTATTCTCCTTTACCTCAGGCAGATCGTCAGGCGAGGAGAGATTTCCTAGTGTGTCGACAACAGCATTGTGAGAGCCAGTGCCTCGTCCATCCCTGGACATGAGTGACACAACGATCTGACCTCGAACTGGTTCGCAGTCCTCATTCCCAGCACGTGTGAGGTCCAAACACTGATCTGTTGAGAAGTTTTTGGACATTAGGTCACATGAAAATGTTTTGGTATGTTAGGTCACCTGAACATGTTTTCTTGTGTTAGGTTACATGGCAATGTTTTCTTATGTTAGGTAAAGTGAAAATACTTTCTTATGTTAGGTCACATGAAAATATTTTCCTGTTAGGTCACTTGACAATTTTATCTTATGTTAGGGCAAGTGAAAATATTTTCTTAATTTTGGTCACATAAAAATGCTTTCCTATTTCAAGCCACCTGAAAAAGTTTCCTGGTATTATATCATGAGAAAAGTGTATTTTTTTTGTGTTGGGTGATAGGATGTTTTTCAAGGTAAAGTGGTAAGAAAATTATTTCTCATGTTCAGTCACAAGAAAATATTTTCTATCAATGAGTCACATGACAATGTCTTCTCTTGATAAGTTACAAGAAAATGTTTTTTTTCTATAAGTCAAATGACAATGTTTTTTTTATTAGTTACAAGAAAATGTTTACTTTTAATAAGTCAGAAGTAAATGTTCTCCTTAGATAAGTCACAAAATTTTGTTTTAACAATAACTCCATAAAATGTTTCCTCAACATCTACGAAAATATTTCTTGAATAAAGGTGAAAAACTTTCAAAGTAATTTTCTTTCATGATAAACATCAAACAAAATCACAAATACAAATGCTTCACAAAAAGGGCAATTAGTATCCAAAAGAGCAATGCAGCTGTTTTATTCCATTACTCCACTAATTTTTACCATCTCTCTTCGTTTTACTATTGTCTAATGGACACATGTGCTTCAGTATGTTCAGATAAGTGCTATCTTTATGTATTTCAATAACCTCTCTCTCTCTCTCTCTCTCTCTCTCTCTCTCTCTCTCTCTCTCTCTCTCTCTCTCTCATGCCTTTCCTCATATGATTTTCTTATCTGATAAAACTCCAAAACGAAAGTGATAAATACCATTGTCCTCTTGAGCTATGTAATTACCCAAATTCTGATAAAATAAAAATAAACCTCTCTCAAGGACACACTTCTAATAAATCAACTTTAACTTTTGAACTCTTTACCTCAACACACACATTCCACATAGCAAATGTTAAAATAATTTCTTACAGATTAGTTTTCATGCCATTGGTTACGTTCATACTTGAAAATAAAGCCACTAAACAGTAATGCTGCTTTATCTGACACTAAACAGTACTGGTGAAACTGACACTAAATAGTACTGTTGCAACCGACTAAAAAGTACTGGTATATCTGTCATTAAACAGTATGGTGTGTGCCACTAAACACCACCTGTATATCTGCTGCTAAACAGTACTGGTGTAGCTGACACTTAATAATAGTAGTACTGGTGTACCTGACACTAAACAATACTGATATAACTGACACAAAACCATACTGGTGTATGACACTACATAGTACTGGTGTATCTGACACTTAATAATAGTGCTGGTGTACCTGACACTAAACTATACTGATGTATCTGCTACTCAATAGCACTGATGTATTTAACACTAAATAGTACTGGTGTATCTGACACTAACTACTGGTGTAACTGACACAAAACAGTATGCTACTGGTTTTTCTGACACTACCGAGCACTGGTGTAACCGACACCAAACAGTGCTGGTGTATCTGATAGTACAGTACTGATGTATCTGACACTATACAGTACTGGTTTGTCTAATAATAAAAAGAACTGGTGTAATTGACACTAAACAGTACTGGTGTATCTGAAACTACATTGTGTTGGTGTATCTGACCCTAAATAGTACTGGTTTAACTGACACTAAACAGTAATATCTGACACTATTAGCACTGGTGTATCTGACACTGGGGAGTATGGGGTTGATTAGAAGGCAAAGTACCGGGAATTATGTAGCAGCTGCATCCATGTAAGGATGGATACATAAATCTGGTTGTCTCTGGATCACCCACCTCTCAAATGTGACTCCAAGTAGATGTAAGTGAACTACATTGGTCACACCCCAGTAAACCATCTCGGCTGACGGGCAAAACCATCTGAGAGTAGAAATGAATACAATACAATGTGAATAGAGGACGTCACCTCTCAGTTCACAAGTCTGGAACAGTTGATCTGGCACATGATCCAAAAAGGACACTGGCAGAGAAAGTGTGACAGCAAACTGGCGTGGCCCAGTGAAGTGAACCTGACGCATAGAAGGGAATCGGTTGCCATCATGGTATGGGACTGGAGACCCAACCACGTACTACATACTCCAAGACAATCATGAACCAAAACCAAACAATCTGGCCAACAGTGTTAATGGGGGCACTGGCAATTGTCAGGTCAGTGCAACCTCGCTCGGTAGGGAACGCAGAGATTTGCAGTCGGATCCAGACCATTATCATGCTAATAAAAGGAAAAAGAATAAGAGGAAAAAAAGGAGCAGAACCGTAAACAACTCTCAAACCTTGGTGAAGGTAACAATGACGACAACAGTGCCGGCAGTGAGGATGCTGACGATGCTAGTGGAGTAGAGGATGGTGTTGGTGAATCAGGTGGAAGTGGAGCTAGTCTAGACAATAGGTAGAGGAACAGTTTTAATAACAGAAGCAGGATAAGAATAGGCACGTGGAATGTGAGAACAATGAGCCAGACTGGCATATTTGAGGAGGTCGGGAAGGAAATACTGCGAATGAATCCGAGTATCCTGGGATTGAGTGAAATACGATGGAGAGGAGCGGGAAGGACAGAGAGTGAAGACCACACCCTCTACTTCTCTGAAGGAGATAGACTTGTGAGGGGAGTGGGTATTAAGGTGAGTAAGACAATATCAGGATGCATTTTGGGATACTGGGCAGTGTCTGATAGAGTAATTATGATGAAAATAAGGGGTCATCCATTCAACACTAACTTCATCCAAGATTATGCAGAGGAGGAAGTTGATGAATTTTATGATCAAATAGCAGAGGCATTGGAGCAATGTAAATCACAGGAAATCATCACGGTGGTGATAGAAGATTTTAATGTGAAAGTGGGTAGTGACAGATTTGAAGATCTGGTTGGACCGTTTGGACTGGGTGATCGTAACTTTAGAGGAGAGAGATTAATTTCATGGTGTGGTGTAAATGAGTGTGATGTTAACAAACATGGTTCAACAAACACCCTAGACTACTCTGGACATGGAAGAGCCCTAGAGAAGGATGTAAAATTCAAATTGACTACATAGCCATAAATAAACATTTTAGAAATGCTGTAATGGACACTAGAACATTCCCGGGTGCAGATTGTTACAGCAATCATGTTCCAGTAATAGGAGATATAGCCCTGAAATTGAAAAAAGTAAAGAAGAAGAAAAAAGAAAGAAAGATGACAACTGAAACTTCTCATAACAGATGAACAACTTAAGGAACAATACAGAGTGGAAGCGTGTAACAGATAGTGAAGAACCTTTAGAAGGGGAAGAGGAGAGGAACTGGATAGAGATTGGAGAAAGTTAAGGATAGCATTTACTGAACCAGTAAAAGAAAGGGTACCTAAACAGGAAAGAAGAGGAAGACAGAGATGGATGACTGACTCAATATTAGATAGGATGGAGGAGAGAAGAATAAACGAAGAAAACGACCCTCAGAGATATGAAGAACTAAACTTGGAAATTATACACGCTTGTGATGCGGCAAAGGAAGATTGGATTAATGAGCAGTGCAGGGAAGTGGAAGAACTGGAAAGACAGCATAATATTGACAGCATGCATAGAAAGATATAGGAGGTAGTGGGAAGGAAAAGATTAACGAGAGGTAATGTGATTAAAAATAATTGTGATGGAAATTGAAGAGGTTTTGAAACGTTGGGAAGAATATGTGAAGGACCTTTTTGAAGATAATAGGGGGTGAAAAACCGAGACTACATACATATACCTATGCATGGACCTGATACTCTAGACAATGAAATAATCAGTGTAATTAAAAGTTTTAAGAAAGGAAAAGGATCCAGGTAATGCTGAAGTTATAATTGAAATGATATTAGCAAGTGGAGATTTTGGATTAAGAAAAATTGCAGAGTTGGCAAGGATGATATATGATACAGGTTACATACAAAATGAGATGTACAAATCCATCTTCAGAGTCATACCAAAGAAACCTGGAGCAGTCAAATGCAATCTATATAGGACCACCAGCTAATGAGCCAGATAACAAAGATAATTCTAAAGTGATTTTAAAAAGAATAAAAAGAAAACTAAAGCCAGAAATTGCAGAGGAACAATACGGATTTGTAAAGGGGAAAGGAACAAGAAACACAATTTTCATCATGCGAATGTTAACAGAAAGAGCAATTGAAGTTCAGAAAAATGTACATATATGTGTGTTTTATAGATTATGAAAAAGCAATTCATAGAATGAGGCACACTAAGTTGGTAGAAATACTACAAAGAATAAACGTAGATAGCAAGGACATCCGACTCATTACCAACTTATACTGGAGTCAAATGGCAGCAGTCAGCATTGACAACTTATCAGAATGGGTGGAAATAAAGAGAAGAGTTCGCCAGGGATGTGTAATATCACCAGATCTGTTTACAATATATGGAGAGATAATCTTGAGAAGTATACAGGATATGGAAGGGATTAAGATCGGAGGAGTAAATATTAACAACATCATATACGCAGATGATACAGTAATCATTGCGGACACAACTGAAAAACTAAAATCATTAGTGGACACACTTAACCAGGAGTGAAAAAATGGGACTGAAAATTAATGTCAAGAAAAACGGAAGTTGTAGTTGCATCAAAGAATCAAGAGCCACCAAATTGTAATATATTGATAAACAAAATAAGTATAAAATAAGCTAACAATTTTATTTACCCGGGCAGTCGACTAACACAAGATGTGCGCAAAACAAGATATTGAGAGGAGGATTCTGATAGCTAAAAACTCTTTTAAGAATATGAAAAATCTTTCAACAAATAAAAGAATTGGAACTCAAACAAGAACATGAGCTCTGAAAGTGTATGTGTGGTCCACCCTCATGTATGGACCAGAGAGCTGCACAATCACCAGGGAATTGAAAGCCAAGTTGAATGCAGCTATGTGGTTTTGTAGAAGCTGAGAACATCATGGACAGACAGAGTGACAAATGAGGAGGTGTTCGCAAGAATTGGAACAGGGAGAGCCCTTGTAAGAGAAATCACGAGAAAGAAATGAATATTGTTGGGCATATAATAAGTGAGAAGATATAGCATTTGTGCCTTACTGGAGGGATAAAGGGGAGGAGAGAGAGAGGTAAACAAAGAGTAAAATACTTGGACAGTTTGGTGGGGGACTTGGATGGATATTACACTGTAAATCAACTAATACAAGCAACTAGAGATCGAGAGAGGTGGAGGCAAATGACCACCAACGTCCAAGACACGGTACTTCGATAGATAGATAGTATCTGACACTACACAGTACTGGTGTTGTATGAAACTAAGCATTCTGGTGTATCTGATGGTAAATAGTACTGGTGTACCTGACACTAGTACTAGACGCTAAACAGTATTGGTGTTTCTGACACTTAACCAACTATCACAAAATGCTGGATTTGGAAAAGAAATAAAATAACATACGCAGAGTACTTTATACTACACAGTACTTGAGCAGAGTACACATTATATTACTATCAATGCCTTATACATATATAACTATAAACAAGTCAATACACAACAAGCGTCATAGACGTCAATCTCACGAAAACGCAGTATACTTACATCCTGTGTCCTTTAACCTGTGGATGGCAGATGCGACGATTCGGACACAGCCCAGGAATCCACTACCAGCCTTCTTGTGGATCTTTCTGCGGTTCCAGACGGATATGTGGATGCCGTCCCCTTTCCCCACATACCTGCAGGTCGAGACAATATGTCGTCATTATCTTCCTGTTTGATACAACTTCATTGTATGGCTTCTACTAAGCGTGTATGAGAGAGAGAGAGAGAGAGAGAGAGAGAGAGAGAGAGAGAGAGAGAGAGAGAGCACGCTTGACCTGTTTCCACCTTAAAACAGTTATGCTAGGCATAAACTATTTTCCTAGTGAACATACAAGAGGATCTTACAGTGTTTAACCAGTCTAAAGATACAGTATGATAAAAAAAGGGAAAAAAACAATGGAATCTAAAGACACGCTCATCCTTAAGCTGAATCGTAACAAACACTAAGTTGATTCAAGGCCACAAAGAAACTTGAGCAATACAATAAATTCTCCATTTACGAAATAAGATCTTCGGACAATGTTTGTTTGCAAACTGCAAAGTTTACAAGAACCCCAAATGCGTTAACAGAAAAATCCAGTATTGTATTTTGAATTGCATACGTAAGAAACCATATTACCAACCAATCCCCCCCCCCCCTCTCTCTCTCTCTCTCTCTCTCTCTCTCTCTCTCTCTCTCTCTCTCGAGTCCCGTTAACCATTTCAGCTGCCCCCAACACAAAGCTAGACTACTCCCACACCTCGCAAAATCACTACCCTGCAACGACCAGCATTCTCTCTCTCTCTCTCTCTCTCTCTCTCTCTCTCTCTCTCTCTCTTTCTCTCTCTCTCCTGGTGGTATCTACTTAAACCATCTACAGCCACTCCCGGGAAAAAAGTTGTGTAGGGGAGGGGAGAGCGAGGAAAAGGGGAGGAAGAGGGGGGGGGGGTTTGTGTGGGGTGGGGAGGGGAGGGGATGGTGGGGGGGGGGGTTGAGAGGTTGCCCACGAGATCCATACTCGTTCCACCACTTCTCGATGTCCCAAGTATTGTGGATGATAAGTTATGCAACCACAAAGAGAGAGAGAGAGAGAGAGAGAGAGAGAGAGAGAGAGAGAGAGAGAGATCACAACGGTTCCCACGTCAGTGCCACAAAAAAAAAAAAAAAATGAATTCCATGAAGTGCTTCGGGAGTATCTGGGATAGGTGAGGACAAGCCAATTATAACCTCGGTATCATTTTCCGAACGAACAAACTTCCGCGGTAGAATGAGTCCCGTAAGTCTCTTAGTTAATGCAGGCAGGTCATAAAAAAACTATTATTCGCGTGTCATAACTACTGATAGTTAGCACTTCATTAAAATAATTCATGAGTCATCATATTGATAGTTAGTACAATATCAAAAGAATTAGCGAGTCACCACTATTGTTAGTTGCTACATTATCAAAATAATTCGTGAGTCATCACTACTGACAGTTATTACATCATAATAATTGTTGATAGGAAGTCCATTACAAATAAGAGTTTTCTGTAACAATACTTTTTCCTAATGATAACAAAAACTCCTTTTTCCAACTATCAATATAACCTTGAATTCATCCTCCTAAAAATAAGTTCACAATTACATTAATTTCTCTCGAGTGCATTTTAAATCTACAGTCACACACTGACAGCCTCAGGTTTGATCCAGTTGTCTGACTATCAAATCAATCCACATGATGTCAGAACTGTTTAATTCACGAGGGCCGGAAAGTTCGAAAGCTCTTCAAAGGAGCAAGTGCTGGTAAAACAATGCATACAGAGCAATACTGATAAATTATCATCATCATTCTGTTGAAGAAAATGGCAGAATTAAGCAAATTTATCTTAATTCTGCCATTTTATTCAACAGAATTTGTTAAAAAGAGGGTCTCTTCCGAATTATTATTATTATTATTATTATTATTATTATTATTATTATTATTATTATTATTATATTAGAAGGAAACAGACCGTCTCTTAAAGAAGTCTTGTGAAATAGCATGGCTGCATAATTGGATTTGACCTGTTGACTGGTTTACCAGGCCAGAACTATATCCTCTTAGCCATAGATGGAATAAAAGTGTGAAGATAATTGACTACTTTATGTGTATACACTTGGAATCTATGTGCTCTTGCACATTTATCATTCACGTTCATTTTACTCCATCTGTGACAAAGTGGAAAAAAGTTTACTCTTGTCAGCCTTATGTCATCGACTTGGATCCTCAAAGAAGAGGAAAACACTGATCTTGTTAATAACTTTGCACGCAATAATTTTAGGATCTTCGAGAAGCATTTTCTATTTATCTATTCATTTATTTTTTTCTTTTCATAAGTAATCTCTTCTTTATTACGTCTTTTTAATGAACACTAAACTCTCCGTGAGCTTGACTTTCAAGTCATTGGTCCCTGAGGCGGGCTTCTTCCATATGAATAAGGTTCATCTTCTGAATAATAATAATAATAATAATAATAATAATAATAATAATAATAATAATAATAATAATAATAGAAAAATGCGCCTTAGTCAACATACAAAAAGGCAAAGTAACGAGAACTGAAGGGCTAAAGCTACCAGATGGGAGCAACATCAAACACATAGATGAGACAGGATACAAATACCTGGGAATAATGGAAGGAGGAGATATAAAACACCAAGAGATGAAGGACACGATCAGGAAAGAATATATGCAGAGACTCAAGGCGATACTCAAGTCAAAACTCAACGCCGGAAATATGATAAAAGCCATAAACACATGGGCAGTGCCAGTAATCAGATACAGCGCAGGAATAGTGGAATGGACGAAGGCAGAACTCCGCAGCATAGATCAGAAAACCAGGAAACAAATGACAATACACAAAGCACTACACCCAAGAGCAAATACGGACAGACTATACATAACACGAAAGGAAGGAGGGAGAGGACTACTAAGTATAGAGGACTGCGTCAACATCGAAAACAGAGCACTGGGCAATATCCTGAAAACCAGTGAAGACGAGTGGCTCAAGAGTGCATGGGAAGAAGGACTAATAAAAGTTGACGAAGACCCAGAAATATACAGAGACAGGAGAAAGACAGAAAGAACAGAGGATCTGGCACAACAAACCAATGCACGGACAATACATGAGACAGACTGAAGAACTAGCCAGCGATGACAATTGGCAATGGCTACAGAGGGGAGAGCTAAAGAAGGAAACTGAAGGAATGATAGCGGCACAAGATCAGGCCCTAAGAACCAGATATGTTCAAAGTATGATAGACGGAAATAACATCTCTCCCATATGTAGGAAGTGCAATACGAAAAATGAAACCATAAACCACATAGCAAGTGAATGCCCGGCACTTGCACAGAACCAGTACAAAAAGAGGCATGATTCAGTGGCAAAAGCCATCCACTGGAGCCTGTGCAAGAAACATCAGCTACCTTGCAGTAATAAGTGGTACGAGCACCAACCTGAAGGAGTGATAGAAAACGATCAGGCAAAGATCCTCTGGGACTATGGTATCAGAACGGATAGGGTGGTACGTGCAAACAGACCAGATGTGACGTTGATTGACAAAGTCAAGAAGAAAGTATCACTCATTGATGTCGCAATACCATGGGACACCAGAGTTGAAGAGAAAGAGAGGGAAAAAATGGATAAGTATCAAGATCTGAAATAGAAATAAGAAGGATATGGGATATGCCAGTGGAAATCGTACCCATAATCATAGGAGCACTAGCACGATCCCAAGATCCCTGAAAGGAATCTGGAAAAAACTAGAGGCTGAAGTAGCTCCGGGCCTCATGCAGAAAGGAGTGTGATCCTAGAAACGGCACACATAGTAAGAAAAGTGATGGACTCCTAAGGAGGCAGGATGCAACCCGGAACCCCACACTATAAATACCACCCAGTCGAATTGGAGGACTGTGATAGAGCAAAAAAAAAAAAAAAAATTATAATATACGTGCAAATAGACCAGACGTGACGTTGATTGACAAAATCAAGAAGAAAGTATCACTCACTGATGTCGCAATACCATGGGACACCAGAGTTGAAGAAAAAGAAAGGGAAAAATGGATAAGAATCAAGACCTGAAAATAGAAATAAGAAGGATATGGGATATGCCAGTGGAAATTGTACCCATAATCATAGGAACACTAAGCACGATCCCAAGATCCCTGAAAAGGAATCTGGAAAAACTAGAGGATGAAGTAGCTCCAGGACTCATGCAGAAGAGTGTGATCCTAGAAACGGCGCACATAGTAAGAAAAGTGATGGACTCCTAAGGAGGCAGGATACAACCCCGAACCCCATACTATAAATACCACCTAGTCGAATTGGAGGATTGTGATAAAAAAAAAAACAATAATAATAATGACTACCACCCAGTCGAATTGGGAGACTGTGATAGACCAAAAAAAAAATATAATAATAATAACTTTAAAGACACCGAATGTCAGGCCCAGTGGCTTTCAGGGACTCATTTCATCAAGCTTTTCTTCTGAAGTTCAGTTCAAGATTATGATTTTGTCAAGGATCAAATGTAATGTTCGCGGTTCCATTTTGCCTACATGGTTCACGATCATGAAAATAATGCATGTTCAATTCGTGACCGAAAATTAATAAAAAATGACAAAATTAAATTGCTTGCACTATTCTAAAACCGTACGAGGAAAACCATAATTATTATGATAATATTAAGCACACGAACCCGATTCATATGGAAGAGGCTCACCACAAGGACTTGATATTCAAACTTCCAAAGAATATGATGCTTATTTGAAACATGTAACAGAAGGTAATGGGAACTACAGAAATAGATCAGTTATTAGAAAAGAAATACTAAACTAGACAATTAATAAGTAAATATATAACACGGCAGGTAAATTATTATGATTAAGTTGCAAATATATGACTGAGTTAATATAAAGGTAATAAAAACAAGCTAAAAAGAATCAAACAGCTATGAAGAAAAAACACATCGGCAGTATCGCGTCCTATCAAGTATTACTCCAGCACGTGACCCTGTCACGTTTATCATACACACACACACACACCACAGAGAGAGAGAGAGAGCACACTAAAGCAAGCAATACTATCAATTCAAACTCACAAGAGGATCAATTGTAAGGTTTCATGTCCAGACCCTAAAAGAAACGCATAAAAACATCAACTAGCTAATCTATCAGAGCACTGGGGCAATATCTGAAAACCAGTGAAGACGAGTGGCTAAAGAGTGCATGGGAAGAAGGACTAATAAAAGTAGACGAAGACCCAGAAATATACAGAGACAGGAGAGACAGAAAGAACAGAGGACTGGCACAACAAACCAATGCACGGACAATACATGAGACAGACTGAAGAACTAGCCGCGATGACAATTGGCAATGGCTACAGAGGGGAGAGCTAAAGAAGGAAACTGAAGGAATGATAACAGCGGCACAAGATCAGGCCCTAAGAACCAGATAATGTTCAAAGTATGATAGACGGAAATAACATCTCTCCCTATGTAGGAAGTGCAATACGAAAAATGAAACCATAAACCACATAGCAAGTGAATGCCGGCACTTGCACAGAACCAGTACAAAAAGAGGCATGATTCAGTGGCAAAAGCCCTCCACTGGAGCCTGTGCAAGAAACATCAGCTACCTTGCAGTAATAAGTGGTACGAGCACCAACCTGAAGGAGTGATAGAAAACGATCAGGCAAAGATCCTCTGGGACTATGGTATCAGAACGGATAGGGTGATACGTGCAAACAGACCAGACGTGATGTTGATTGACAAAGTCAAGAAGAAAGTATCACTCATTGATGTCGCAATACCATGGGACACCAGAGTTGAAGAGAAAGAGAGGGAAAAAAATGGATAAGTATCAAGATCTGAAAATAGAAATAAGAAGGATATGGGATATGCCATGGAAATCGTACCCATAATCATAGGAGCACTAGGCACGATCCAAGATCCCTGAAAAGGAATCTGGAAAAACTAGAGGCTGAAGTAGCTCGGGCCTCATGCAGAAGAGTGTGATCCTAGAAACGGCACACATAGTAAGAAAAGTGATGGACTCCTAAGGAGGCAGGATGCAACCCGGAACCCCACACTATAAATACCACCCAGTCGAATTGGAGGACTGTGATAGAGCAAAAAAAAAAAAAATTATATATATGCAAATAGACCAGACGTGACGTTGATTGACAAAATCAAGAAGAAAGTATCACTCACTGATGTCGCAATACCATGGGACACCAGAGTTGAAGAAAAAGAAAGGGAAAAATGGATAAGAATCAAGACCTGAAAATAGAAATAAGAAGGATATGGGATATGCCAGTGGGAAATTGTTACCATAATCTAGGAACACTAATGCACGATCACAAGATCCTGAAAAGGAATCTGGAAAAAACTGAGAGGATGAAGTAGCTCCAGGACTCATGCAGAAGAGTGTGATCCTAGAAACGGCGCACATAGTAAGAAAAGTGATGGACTCCTAAGGAGGCAGGATACAACCCGAACCCATCTATATATAAATACCACCTAGTCGAATTGGAGGATTGTGATAAAAAAAAAAAAACATAATAATAATGACTACCACCCAGTCGAATTGGGAGACTGTGATAGACCAAAAAAAAAATATAATAATAATAACTTTAAAGACACCTAATGTCAGGCCCAGTGGCTTTCAGGGACTCATTTCATCAAGTCATTTTCTTCTGAAGTTCAGGTTCAAGATTTATTGATTTTGTCAAGGATCAAATGTAATGTACGCGGTTCCATTTTGCCTACATGGTTCACGATCATGAAAATAATGCATGTTCAATTCGTGACCGAAAATTAATAAAAAATGACAAAATTAAATTGCTTGCACTATTCTAAAACCGTACGAGGAAAACCATAATTATTATGATAATATTAAGCACACGAACCCGATTCATATGGAAGAGGCTCACCACAAGGACTTGATATTCAAACTTCCAAAGAATATGATGCTTATTTGAAACATGTAACAGAAGGTAATGGGAACTACAGAAATAGATCAGTTATTAGAAAAGAAATACTAAACTAGACAATTAATAAGTAAATATATAACACGGCAGGTAAATTATTAGATTAAGTTGCAAATATATGACTGAGTTAATATAAAGGTAATAAAAACAAGCTAAAACAAGGAATCAAACAGCTATGAAGAAAAAACACATCGGCAGTATCGCGTTCCTATCAGTATTACTCCAGCACGTGACCCTGTCACGTTTTTTATATTCATACACACACACACACACCACAGAGAGAGAGAGAGAGAGAGAGAGAGAGAGAGAGAGAGAGAGAGAGAGAGAGAGAGAGCACACTAAAGCAAGCAATACTATCAATTCAAACTCACAAGAGGATCAATTG
>NC_087218.1:30807189-30819689 GCF_015104395.2 Macrobrachium nipponense | reverse complement strand
GTAGACTTCTAATCTATTCTCACACTAATACCATAATATATGGTGACCGTAGACTCCTAATCTATTCCCGCGTTGTCTCAACTCCCGAGAATCGAACCAATCTCTTCTAAAACAGACCACGGATTCTCCTGCTCCTTTCCTTGTATTGGCCTTGCTTTCATCCAACCTGCCGAAACTCACCTCGACCAAGACCCTAGCGACGAAGATCTTACATGACGGCCGCGTCAAATTCACCCTGGAAGATGAAGACTTTATGGCGTCTGGGACATCTCTTCGGCGTCCACTTCCGCCCTCACACCTCCACCTACACCCCCTCTCACTACAAGTACTTGACCCTAATCCTTTTTAACTGGTCATTCAATATGAGGGCGACCTGCAATCCCACCGTAGTACACAGCTCGTCCTCGACAAAGCCAAAGTGCTTCGGCTAATAAGGATGTTGTCAGTCAACCGACCGCGGATCAGCGATGCCTCGGTTACAGGATTCAATACCACCAGAACGTTTCTCTCGCGAGCTGGGTGCCCCCAGGGCTCCTTACTATGCCCCTAAATAACATCACAGGGAATGAGAAGGTTTTGACAATGTATACTCAAACTCACTCTCTCTCTCTCCCTCTCTTTAATATGTATGTATGTATGTATGTATGTATGTATTTAGTATGTATGTAGTATGTATGTATGTATGTATGTATGTATGTATGTATATATATATATATATATATATAATATATATATATATATATATATATATATATAGAAAAATGAGAGAGAGAGAGACGAGAGAGAGAGGGAGAATGAGAGAGAGAGAGACGAGAGAGAGCAACCAGAGAGAGAGAGAGATGAGGAGAGAGAGAGAGCGAGGAGAGACTTTTTCTTCTAAGCCCTAAATTATTCTCTGGCCTCAGAAACTGAGTTGACAACCCACACAGAAAAGCCGGACTGATTATAAGTTAATGTAAGACGCAGAGTACAAACGTTTGAAACAAAATCAACGTAACTTCGAAAAGCAAAAACGTTTGCAAACAAAATCAAATGTGAAAATACAAAGCGAAACCGTTTCAAGCGAAGTTCGTCGACCTTCCGAGTAACACCTGCACCTGTCGTCAATGATGTCATTAAGAGAAAAAAAGAGGGGGCTGTTAATTACGCCTCGAGGTTCAATAACAACTCTTAATTGGAGTTCATTGAGCATAACAATGCCAAGTGTCTTGATCACTATATTAACTATCTCTAGCTTGACTTGTGTTTGTCATTTATTCACTGAATAAATATTTAGAAATTATGTGAGGAATTGCAGTTTTTTTATTTTCTTCACAGCATACATATTTAAGAGATTATCTGAAGAACTGTGTTTTTTTAAAACTTCTTCACTGAATAAATATTTAGAGATTGTGGGGAAATTGTCTATATATAATTTCTTTATTCGATTTCTTCACAATATGAGGAATTAAATTTATTCATAGAGTAAATATTTCGAGATTATGAGGAACTGCAATTCTTTTTTCAATCTCTTCATATAATAAATAGTGAGACACTATTTGGGGAAATAATGTCAACTTCACGAGCTAGATAAAATTTATTAAAGAAAAGTTTTTTTAAGCTTTTTTTTTAGCAGATCTATCGTAAAACCGCCTTACTATCCAAGACTTGCCCAGGCCCGAATTGTTGGGAAATATTGCTGATATGAGGTTACATTATTCCGAACATCGGTTGCACACAAGGGGGTGGAGAACTGTCGCCAAAAGAGCGAGTTATTTTATTAACAAAATATACAATACATTATGTAAAAAAAAATATACAAAAGTGCAATGTATTAAATACAAATATCATTAAAACCAAAATATAAGTTTTTTTATCTTTTTTATATTTCGTCCTAAATAAAATACCAAGTATATATACATACATACATTTATATATATATATATATATATATATATATATTATATATATATATATATATATATTCGGTAGGTGAACACTTAACTGATACAATCCTAGTACGCCAAGGATATAGTACATACATACCTACACACATCACTAATTACATCAGGGTCTACATCCAGTAAATGGATTACACTTTTAAAATTTAACCTTATAATTATACCTACAAGGTGACAGTTGTCTAATTCCCTATGTGGCATTCGAAGAGCTGAAAAGGACTTCAAGTAGAGAGGTATATTCGTCCTGCCCAATCTCAAAAACTTCAAGAAATGAACAATATGGAAACATGAAAGGCTTCAATACTTCGAATGAGTGGCGCCAAAAACAATTTTCTTCATATAAATAAAACTACAGGAAATCCATCAACTGAAATAACCTTACAAAAAACCATATACTAATGAAATTTCATAGAAAATGTTATGGAATTCCTAAAAAGATCAAAATGCACAACAGGAAAATGAAGACTCGTGTCGACCTTTTCAATTCTTGTAGTTTAATAATTTAAATATACATTTTTCTTCTTATTCACTAATCTGTTAATTAATTTTTTAAATTTTCAATAAGTGATCTCTTTCTGTATTCGCATAAATTGGTACTTCTTTCTAATGAACACTATTTCTTCAGAAGCGTGAATTTCAAGTTAATGGCTCCTCCTTTGGTGGGCTTGTTTCATACCAGTTCGGGTCGTCATCTTACGGGTAATTATGGGTAATGGGAAAACCAAGATGAATAACACTAAGTTCCACTTAGCTTTGTCCTTCACTTTCTCAAGGGTGACAAAGACATACCCGCTGGGCCACCTTCGAGCCCAGCACCTGCCCAGAACCGTGACAGATGGATTCAACACCTGCCACTGGTACCAAGCACATGCCCTGTGGTCGACCACATGCGGAAAGTAGAGTCTGATAAAGGAACTTGCCGTAATTCTCTCTCTCTCTCTTCTCTCTCTCTCTCTCTCTCTCTCTCTGAAAATGCTGAAAATACAACCTACCAGTTGAGTTGGGAACAGAGACAGGCAAATACATGAGTATGAGACCAGGTTGACTTCTGAAAATGACACCGGCTGTAAACATCTACACAAACGACTTTAATCTTATATATTTGGAGTCACAAAAGAACGGGAGAAAGATTCTTATGAAAACAATAATCTATAAAAATGATCAACGGTAAAAAAATTTTTTTAAATATAAATGAGTTACTGTAAAAAATTGTTTTGAAACATGATTTAGCTACAGTAAGAAATTACTTTAACATATAAATTCGCAGCTATGAAAATTGTTTTATTTTAAAATATAAACTAACTACTATAAAAAATTATTCTCACAAGTCATGACTGCTAAAAAAACCTCGGTTCTGCTTTTTATGGAACAAATCAATAGCTTTCGACCTGAAAATTTCAAAACGAAAACGAATGTGAAAACATCTTGACGACCCAAAAATATCTTAAAACGAATGGGAACAAAATAAAAATTGTTTCCAAAGATACAAACAATTAAGACTTGGTCCTACAAACTCCTGGCGATGACAGACTTCCAGCCAGCCCAACCCCTCCCCTCCCCTCCCCCATCCCCCACAACAGAATCCACACGCCTTCTCATTAACCAAGAGCAGGTGAACCGAAGGCTCATTACCGGTTAACTACTTCCGGTTTCCCGGTCCTCACCGGACTTTTGGCATACCAGAGGCGACGCCAACGACCTCGCGTGAGCTGCCATAACTTCTAATAAATAAATAAATAAATAAATAAATAAATAATAAATCGTTACTCTTCAATAGCAGAAGGATAGACGTCAAGTATCTCGATTTATTGGAGGTGCTTCTCCATCATCGATGACGAGTATTAATTAAGCATTGCTTTTTCAGAGGTCCTTTACTCCTTTAGTTGTGTTGACTCTAATAACTTCTGCTGCTACTTTCAAATGTACTCCAGACTCTTCGGAAGCTGAAATTTCAAGTCAATGGCATTTGGGGGCTTGTTCTATGTGAATAGGGGTTTATCTTAATAATAATAATAACAACAACAACAAAAGAATATAAGAAGGACTCGCCAATGGAATTCAGTCCCTCAGCAGTCACCGTAGAGCTGTCCTGTAGATCTGGACGAAACGTCGCGTTGGAGAGAGAGAGAGAGAGAGAGAGAGAGAGAGAGAGAGCATTGTATAAGCAGTAATAAACACCAAATTGACTCAATCGAATTTTACCATGCCCTTTGGTGCGTTGCTCGCCAGTCTAAGCAACAGAGAGAAAGCTGTCATCAGAAATATGGAGACGACTCTCTACAAGATTAATAGTGCTGAAGCAGCAACCATTTTTAACAAAGCTTACCTACGAGAGGGTCTCCTTCCGAAATAATAATAATAATAAAGACGATGACAGCTACTTCTCTTTGGAGAGAGAGAGAGAGAGAGAGAGAGAGAGAGAGAGAGAGAGAGAGAGAGAGAGAGAGAGGGCGTGTTCGAATTTGTCTTTTTGTACTTCTCACAAGACGACGTTGTGGCTTTTGTGTATCCCTCATCAAACTTCGGGGAAACGCAAGACGTCAGAAAAACATTAAGCGTTTGCTTGGGTGGTGGCTGTTTGGTCTCCGGCGTTTTGTTGCACGTCAAGTCTCTCTCTCTCTCTCTCTCTCTCTCTCTCTCTCTCTCTCTCTCTCTCTCTCTCATAATTAAATGCTCTCTCTCTCTCGTACAACAGGGAAAACTAAAATAAAAAAAAATAAAAACCCTTAATTCTGAACAACAAGCACCAACGTCCCACAAAAATTAAAAGCTGCAACATTTCCCAACGGGGGTCAACGACCACGAGTTAAGTGGGTTTTTCTTTTAGTGTAAAATTAACTTGTAAGTGGAATGGAAAAAATGAGAAAGTTTTGCAAATTAAGATATTTCACGTCAACATAAATTACAGAACGGCTGGCAATGTTCTGCCTGAGGTGACAAGACAGTAAAATAAATGTTTTTAATAAATAAACATGAATGCAGTCTTAAAATAATAATAATAATAAATAATAATAATAATAATAATAATAATAATAATATACAAACTTTAATCTTTATAAGAATTAGATTTTTTTTACATGAACAACAATAATAATGATATCAACTAAACAAAAAATAATATTATAATAATAATAATAATAATAATAATAATAATAATGAATAATAATGAATAATAATAATAATAATAATAATTTCAAGACTATTAACTGAGCGAGCGAATTTTAATCTGACCACAAACTCAGACGCGCTCTCTCTCTCTCTCTCTCTCTCTCTCTCTCTCTCTCTCTCTCTCTCTCTCTCAGCTCGACAAACGCTAATAACCAGGGTACCGCCCAGCATTCAAAATCACAGCTGTAATAATACAGGCAGTTTACATCTGCCACAAATAAGCCCTTTTACATACGAATGGTGACTCCGAAAACCAAAGATATCATCCTATTTTGCAGTAGTTCCTCTCGTTTACTGTCTATAGATTTCAAAAGCACACGATTCTCAGTGCTTCACGGAATGCTTTTACGCAGTGCCTTCATGTCACACACATGTAGGCAACAAGCTACATTTAACCTTGCAACATGTCATATATATGGAGGAAAAAATCCACATTTATGTATGGGTATAAAAATATTACAAAAAAAATATATGTACCGTTTCGTCAGTAAAACATGTAATATACATGTCGGCAACAGATCACATTTAACCTTACTGTTATGTACGTCGACAAAAAATCCAGTTATGAATAGGTACGTACACACAAACACTACATATATATATATATATATATATATATATATATATATATATAATATATATATATATATATATATATATATGTGTGTGTGTGTGTGTGTGTGTGTGTGTGTGTGTGTGTGTGTGTGTACACACACACCCATACATAACTGGATGCGTTTCTCCATTTCAGGACTCATTTTACTATGAGTGTTGAATAAAAGTCCAAGACTTATTGGATGTCATATTATTATCCAACATTTGCTAACAATTCGTTCTTCAATGACGGCCGCTGACTTGTTGTCAACCTGTTTGTGATATGTATGCAATAAGTAGCCTACATGCGTATGACATGTTCTGCTGTGGTTGGGACGCACCCTTATAAAAGCCCCTTCACCCTGTAGTACTAAGTTTGACTGACTGCGTCACGAGCCCTTAGTACTTCAAACGAGCGCGCGTGCGCGTCCCAACACAACAAGGGATTCTAACACGACATTCATGTGGGTCAGTGGGCATTCCTTGAACGGCGAAGCGTCACGTACACTAACACGCATCAAAGAGAGAGAGAGAGAGAGAGAGAGAGAGAGAGAGAGAGAGAGAGATCGCTGAATATGCCAGTCCTTGTGAAAGGTCGATTCCGTTATGGAGACGCCAATAAAATTTGCTCATTCCCTCTCTCTCTCTCACCTACACCGACCTCGTAATCCCACTTGTTATAGAAGAGAAGCATAGAAGGGGGGGGGGGGGGGCGGTTGTATGAAGGAAAAGAGAGAGTGGGGGTGTTGGAGGAAGGGAGATGGTAAGGGACGGGGACGGGGGTGGGGATTAGAGAAAGGTGAGCCTCCCAAGCCGAAAAAAAATAATAATCGGGAAGACCATCTGGCTTCGCTTTTCTATAATCCACTTTAAGGAATGATAATATGGGCTTCTACCAGGAGAGAGAGAGAGAGAGAGAGAGAGAGAGAGAGAGAGAGTGTGTGTGTGTGTCCGGTCACCTGCACGCACGCAAATGCACCGCCGGAATGCAAGGACGGTCGGAATCGATAGGACCTTGTGCTTCAAAGCGCGCCGAGATATTTCGGCGTGACTAAGCACCGCCGCTTCTGTCAAGCGATAAAAAGCAATCACTCGACGACTCGATAATGACGGCAGGTCTTCAGATCGCCAAGGAATAGTGATGATAATAGTACTACTACTACTACTACTACTACTACTACTACTACTAATAATTAATAATAATAATAATAATGATAACCGGTAATGGACAAGAAAAGAATAGCGAAGAGGGATGTTGAAGATGGTGATGAGCATAGTAGTACTAGAAATAATAACAATAATACAACAATAATAAAATAATAACAACACTGACTTATGCACATGAACTCTCAGAATATCTTGACTGGGCAAAATCTTCAAATTAATATACTATAGAGAAAAGATATCGTTTTATGTGAAAAATTATATTGAAATCTCACCTAAATATTCCTTGTGACTTTACTTCTCAAGAATGGCGTTTTTTTCCTTTTTTATGCGAAAAATGTTATTACAACTTACCTACCCAAATTCTTGTGACTTGGCTAACTCACTGAAAGAAGAACTTCTGACCGGTTAACACACATACCAGTCCAAAAGACAGCGGCCACTGCCGGTTCAAGTCTTCAAGGAATACAAAGATGAATGACCTCTGCCGTCAGGCTAAACATGTGTACAAAGCAAAATTCAGTCTTCACTCAAGAACGAGAGTCACAGTATTCGACAAATACAATTTGGAAAGTCAATGACCGTTACACAAGAAGGAAGTGATCAGATAAAACGACAGGAATAAATAGAGAAAAATGGCAGAAACCCGCTAAACAACTTTAGGATTAAAACATCATGAAAAAAATCAAAATGAAACTGTAGTCAACAAATACAATTCTGGAAAATCAGCGTTACACCGGAAAGGAGTGAATAAATACACAAGAGGAAAAAAAAACAATAAACAACTTCAGGCATGAAAACATTCGTGAAAAAGATTTTACAAAAGCGGATTTAAAGCATAAATACGACAGTAGCTGTGGAAAGACAACTGAACGAAAATAAAGTCATGAAAAAGATTACAAGAAACTGGATTGAAGCAGAAAGTTCCATAAAACCACAACAGTCATTTGCAGGGAAATGATACAAGAAAAAAAGTCACTGAAGAGAATTTACAAGAAACTGGAACAAACAGAACCACGACAGTAACTGGAGAAACTGAAGAGAAACAAATGACAAAACTAAACTAAGACCACACAAACACTACAAAAAAGATACACAATCTTTAGAAGAAAAAAAAAACATGAATCAAGACCAGTATTTCAAGGCAAAAAAAAAATCACAGAAAAAGAATCCAAGATTCAAAAGAGAAAAACCTTAAGGAACGTCTTCTTCGCCAAACACAATACACCGTAAGTCCATGACGATCGTAAATTGGGAAGGGTCACAGCATGACAATCTGAATACGAATAATCTCTCTCCTTTCAAAAAAGAAAGAAAAAAAAATTCTGCCATCGCAATAAAACCGGCTTTGAGCTTTATGTACTAACCAGCCCTTCTCGCTTCTTCCTCATTCTTGTCTTTTCTTTTCTTTCTTTCATTCTTTCTTTCTTTCTCCTCCTCCTCCTCTTTCTTTAATTCTTTTTCTTTCTCTATCCCTCTTCCTCTTCATTATTTTCCTTCTTTCAGTTTTTCTTTTTATCTCTCGTTCTTTCTTTCTCTTATTTCTCCTCTATTCTTTTTCTCTCTCTCCAATTCTTTTTCCTTTTCCTTATTTTCTTACTTTCAGTGTTTCTTTCTATCTCTCGTTCTTTCTTTCTCTTTTTTCTCCTCTTTCTTTAATTCTTTTTCTTTCTCTCACCCTCCTCCTTTTCATTAGTTTCTTACTTTCAGTTTTTCTTTCTATCTTTCGTTCTTTTTTTTCTCTGTTGTCTCCTCCTCCTTTAATTCTTTTTCTTTCTCTCTCCCTCTTCCTCTTCATGATTTTCTTTTATTTTTTCTTCGTATCCCCTCTTCCTCTTTCTTAAATTCTTACTTTCTGTTCCCCTCCTCGTTTTTCTGTCATTATCTCATTTTTGCTTCCCCCCCCCCCCCCCCCCCCTCCTCTACCTCGCTTTTCTTTCTTTCATTTTTCCTTTTCTTTCTCCTCCTCTTTCTTTCCTTCTCCGCCTCCTGTTTCTTTTATTCTTCCTTTCTTTCTTTTTTTCATCCTCCTTCTCGTTCTTTGTTCCTCGCATTACTTCTTTCTTTCTTTCTCTCTTCCTTTTCCTCTTCCTCCTCCTCCTCCTCATCGGTGAACTGGTCGCCTGAACCTCAAAGCAATAAGAACTGTAATTACAAAGCAGTTTATATCCTCGAGTTTACATAATAGATCGCGGAGTTACGATCATAGCGTTGGCTGAGCGACGCCCTCAATACATTACATGAGAGAGAGAGAGAGAGAGAGAGAGAGAGAGAGAGAGAGAGAGAGAGAGAGAAACCAGATTGAAGTGGAACACACGCCCCCTTTTAAGGGGCGAGGAGGAGGAGGAGGAGGAGGGGGTCTTACAACTCGGGCGGGGTCGCATAGCCTCGGGGTGGCATGGGTAAGCAATTATTTCGGCCAAGAGGCATCGTAACATGACAGGAAAAAAAAGTTATTTCTTGTTTGCTCGTGAAAGCCAGTAGCTGGGAGTTCTTTTCCCAATACCTAACAAAAACAACAACAATAATAATAATAATAATAATAATAATAATAATAATAATAATAATAATAATAATAATAATAAGGGAGGAGACCTTGGCAGTAGCATTGGCAATGATGGCTGTTTCAATTTATATAGTCCTCTCTATTTTTATAATCATCTTTTCGTCAGCGTGTAGCTGGTGTATAAAGTTTCCAAAGTTTTCCTGTTGTCTTAGTTTTACTATGAGAATCAAAGAAAAGATTATATAAATTGGATGCCGTCGATACAACCATTATTTTCAATAATAATGATAATAATAATTACGATAGACCGCTGCCAGTGTATGCAACAGTCAAATTAAACCAAGGAATGAGAAGAAAATGAAAAGATTGGCTTCCCTCGTATATACTCGTAAATGCCATATTTGTTAAGAGCAGAAATAAAAATTCTTGTCTGCTTGCTAGTATGCTCTTATATCCTATAACAACAACAACAACAACACAGGATACACGTGAATCAATTCTAAACTGAAAAACACCACCAAATCCATTAGTGCTTTACAAGAGCTCTTTTACTGATGGGAAAATCATGCACTATGTACGCTTTCAATAACATTTCCATTTCTATTATTGAAATTATCCCTTTATGCAATCGAAATAAAAGTATTTTCAGTCTCTCTCTCTCTCTCTCTCTCTCTCTCTCTCTCTCTCTCTCTCTCTCTCTCTCTTCTGTGTGTGTGTGTGTGTGTGTGTGTGTGTGAGTGTGTGTATCAACACTAAGAAAGGACATAAACGGATTAGAAGGGGTACAAACAAGAGCCACAAGTTAATTCCATCCATCAGGCAAATAGGTTACCAAAGACGACTAAAGATCCTGAACATGTATGGCTTAGAAACACGACGATTGCGAGGACAACTGATAGAAACATTCAAATACTGAAAGGCATAACAAAAGTAGACAGTCACCTCTTCACACTAAACGAAAACTAGACAAGAGATAATGGATGGAAACTAGAACTGAAGAGATACACACAACCCACTGTGGGAACTTCTTTACATACAAGATAGGTGACACATGGAATAAACTGCCACCAAAAGTTATAAACAGCAACAGTGGAAGAGTTTAAAAGAAAGCCAGACCAAATCATTACGACACTGTAAATGAATACTAAAACCTGCTCCTAGAGACAAGTGAACACACGATGTCTCCTCGGATGGAGTAGCAAGTCTTTGAGACGTCCTGATCCTCGTAACTCCTTGTAACTTTCTCTCAAAATTGCCCTTATGTAACATAATGGAAGCCTCGCATTCTTTGGAATTGCCCTCCCCCCCCCCCCCCCCCCCCCCCCCCCCCCTCTCTCTCTCTCTCTCTCTCTCTCTCTCTCTCTCTCTCTCTCTCTCTCTCTCTCCGAGCATAACCACGTTTTTGTAGCGTGGGCGGGTGACTTTGCTGGAGCTGGGTTGTGGTTCACATTGCGACCCATCGACCCGTGGCTAATTATCTCTCTAAAAGCCCAAAATGCAAATTCATAATTACATTTACAGAGAATTGAATTATGTTGTTTGCCAAGAACTGAAATGTGTTGTTCATCGAGAACTGAATGATGTTTTTACAGAGATCTGAAAATTGATGTTTGGCGACAACTGAAATATGTTGTTTACAGACCTGAAATATATTCTTGACCGAGATTTGAATTATGTTGTTTTCCGAGAACTGTAATATGTTGTTTGCTTAGAATTGAATTTCGCTGTTTGCCGGAAACTGATATATGTTGTTAACCAAGACATGAAATGTTTACCGAAAACTGAATTACGTTGTTTACCAAGAATTGAACGATGTTGTTTAACGAGAACTGAATAATATTCGTGACCGAGAACTGAATTTGTATGTTGTTTTGCGAAAATGAAAGATGTTGCTTTTAGAGTGGACTGAATGAAGTTGTTTTGACAGCAAACTGCATTGTGTTGCTGCCTGTGAATTCCCCTGTTACTCCTCCTTGTGACACACGATCTCTCATACCCGTAATTGCCCACATGAAGGAGATAAAATGTTTGAGAGACGGGAACAAAAAAAAAAAGTCAGAATGTGAAAGTAGAAGCATAATACATTTTATTAGAACACCATTCAAGGATCTCCTGATTTCATGAGCGAAGGTGAACAGGGGAAATTGAGAGAGAGAGAGAGAGAGAGAGAGAGAGAGAGAGAGAGAGAGAGAATGCTGAAATGCAACTGTTCTTCATGACCTCTCGCATACAACTTGAAAAGGTCACTAGAATTTTCCAAAGGTAAGATGATATCCTTCAGCCAAAGCAGAGAGAGAGAGAGAGAGAGTTTTATAACCTCTGTTGAGTAATTAGGTTCCTGCTAGTACGGTATATTACAGGTGATACAACCTGGCAACCACTTACCAGGATACAATGAGAGAGAGAGAGAGAGAGAGAGAGAGAGAGAGAGAGAGAGAGAGAGAGAGAGAGAGAGAGAAATTCCTAATATTGTTCTCCTTGCATTTTCATACATTTTAACTTTATTAGTTTATTTTTCTATTTTTGATAAGCGGGACATTCCTTTTTTTTTTTCTCTCCCATTACCTCCTCTTTGGAAGCTTCAATTTCAGGCCAGTCCTTGTTCCGTATGACGTAAGACCCTCTTTTAAACATTGTTAAAAAGATTGGCTGTGTTTAGTGAATAAATTTTATATGACAACTTTTCTATTCTTCTTATTAATCTTTTGTGGCTTAGCGATATTATTTAATAACTGGTCGTTAAACACAGTCATTCTTTTTAACAGACTAATAATAATAATAATAATAATAATAATAATAATAATAATAATAATAATAATAATAATAATAATAATAAATCTCATTCCATAGATCCTAGTAGAATAAGCGCACTGAACATTAAAGCTGAATCTGATAAACTCATAATTAGTACTTATCACTTGTTGAGAACTTGAAGAGATTCATAAAGTTGGTGCTTCACAATAACTGAGCGTCAACTTTTTTATCAGCCATGTTTCACGAATTCTGTTCAGCCTTTCACGAGACATACTAGTAAAAACAACCCCAATGGATGGGGGGAGGGCAAATTTGGCTGGTCAAAGCAGTTAATTGATCAAAGAAGATCTTTAGAAACTACCAAACCGTACTGA